>NC_053161.1:71265002-71375002 GCF_016835505.1 Polypterus senegalus
TAGTTGCAGAACACACTCAAATGTTACACCATGTGTATATTTTCTAATGTGTTAACTTTAATTTATGACACTTAAGGACTTTCATATTGTTTAAAGTAAAACTAAAAGTTTCACTTTTTAGAGGGAAGAGGTATAAATTCCAGTAAACATTTTTTCCATATGGTCATTGATAAAGACCATCATTTCAAACAAACTCAAAGAAAAAAGAATGTGAGCAAGACTTTACCTCACTTTATTGCTCAGTCAGCACCAAATTCAATCCAAAGACACTTATTTTGTAAATTTTGTTTACAACAGTGGTTTCAAAAACAAAATGAAGTGGTTATTTATTTTCTTTAAATACGTTCTACTAAAATCAGAATGCAGATTGAGGCAGAACAGTTCAATCAAAAGGTAATTTACTTGCTGAAAAATGTATTTCTAAAAATGATCATGCAAAACTATAAGAACAGATTATATTCTGCCTCAAATATAAACTAGATTTCATATCAGACATCATTACATATTGGTGATGAGCTCTTTTTTCACTAACAATATCCAACATTCGAGGCCGCAATAAACTATTACAAAGTTCACTGTCAGTCTCAAAGCTAATTGAATATACTCCATACTGGGGAGTTTAATTTTCTCTAAATGCAATGTGTTCTACAATAGTACATTTGATCATTTCTGAAAATAGTAAAATGAAACTTTCTCTAAATACAGTCAGTGATTATTTTGCTGAAAAGTGTTTCTGTCATCATGTCAAAATTAAAAACATACTTTTTTATCACAATCAGACATTGAGGCACACATTTATTTCTAATCAAACCAAGATAAAAAGTACAAAACACATATGCTCCTCCATTTTAATGACTGCCTACTGGGTGAAATTAACTGTCTTAAACAATACAATTAGTTTTAAGAGAGTTATAAGAGATTAGTATTTCTAATACTTCTAAGTTAATTTTATTAAGTAAACATGCATATAGAACAAATTGTTTAGAAATTGTCACAAAATAATGCATTGTAAATGGTTTAATCAGGGAAGTTACAGATTCCAAGTACACTAATGTAAAATTAACCATCATGGCCTACAGGTATATGTGTGAGTATATATCATACAGTGGTGTGAAAAACTATTTGCCCCCTTCCTGATTTCTTATTCTTTTGCATGTTTGTCACACAAAATGTTTCTGATCATCAAACACATTTAACCATTAGTCAAATATAACACAAGTAAACACAAAATGCAGTTTTTAAATGATGGTTATTATTTTTATTATTATTTAGGGAGAAAAAAAAATCCAAACCTACATGGCCCTGTGTGAAAAAGTAATTGCCCCCTGAACCTAATAACTGGTTGGGCCACCCTTAGCAGCAATAACTGCAATCAAGCGTTTGCGATAACTTGCAATGAGTCTTTTACAGCGCTCTGGAGGAATTTTGGCCCACTCATCTTTGCAGAATTGTTGTAATTCAGCTTTATTTGAGGGTTTTCTAGCATGAACCGCCTTTTAAGGTCATGCCATAGCATCTCAATTGGATTCAGGTCAGGACTTTGACTAGGCCACTCCAAAGTCTTCACTTTGTTTTTCTTCAGCCATTCAGAGGTGGATTTGCTGGTGTGTTTTGGGTCATTGTCCTGTTGCAGCACCCAAGATCGCTTCAGCTTGAGTTGACGAACAGATGGCCGGACATTCTCCTTCAGGATTTTTTGGTAGACAGTAGAATTCATGGTTCCATCTATCACAGCAAGCCTTCCAGGTCCTGAAGCAGCAAAACAACCCCAGACCATCACACCACCATATTTACTGTTGGTATGATGTTCTTTTTCTGAAATGCTGTGTTCCTTTTACGCCAGATGTAACGGGACATTTGCCTTCCAAAAAGTTCAACTTTTGTCTCATCAGTCCACAAGGTATTTTCCCAAAAGTCTTGGCAATCATTGAGATGTTTCTTAGCAAAATTGAGACAAGCCCTAATGTTCTTTTGCTTAACAGTGGTTTGCGCCTTGAAAATCTGCCATGCAGGCCATTTTTGCCCAGTCTCTTTCTTATGGTGGAGTTGTGAACACTGACCTTAATTGAGGCAAGTGAGGCCTGCAGTTCTTTAGACATTGTCCTGGGGTCTTTTGTGACCTCTCGGATGAGTCGCGCTCTTGGGGTAATTTTGGTCGGCCGGCCACTCCTGGGAAGGTTCACCACTGTTCCATGTTTTTGCCATTTGTGGATAATGGCTCTCACTGTGGTTCGCTGGAGTCCCAAAGCTTTAGAAATGGCTTTATAACCTTTACCAGACTGATAGATCTCAATTACTTCTGTTCTCATTTGTTCCTGAATTTTTTTGGATCTTGGCATGATGTCTAGCTTTTGAGGTGCTTTTGGTCTACTTCTCTGTGTCAGGCAGCTCCTATTTAAGTGATTTCTTGATTGGAACAGGTGTGGCAGTAATCAGGCCTGGGGGTGGCTACGGAAATTGAACTCAGGTGTGATACACCACAGTTAGGTTATTTTTTAACAAGGGGGCAATTACTTTTTCACACAGGGCCATGTAGGTTTGGATTTTTTTTCTCCCTAAATAATAAAAGCCATCATTTAAAAACTGCATTTTGTGTTTACTCGTGTTATATTTGACTAATGGTTACATGTGTTTGATGATCAGAAACATTTTGTGTGACAAACATGCAAAAGAATAAGAAATCAGGAAGGGGGCAAATAGTTTTTCACACCACTGTATATATACTGTACATATATGCACATACACATATAGTGGTAGGGTTACACAGTATACCAGTAGTGGAAAAGTAACAAAACCCAAAATTAAAAAATGTACAATACCAGCATTTTGATATTTTTACCGGAAGTAAACATCAGGCTTTCTCTCAAAAGCTTTACCTATCCCTTATTGTTTCAAAGAGATTGTGACTTCGCAGGGACCCATTACTTTGCTATGGTGCTATGCACTTGGCTATGAAGTGTGATGCGTTGCCCCCTCCCCTACCCCTCCCCAATTGCTTCAATTCGGTGCATGATGTGGCACACCCTACAGGTGTCTACAAAGAGAGATGTGGTGGAAAGTGTGGTGTAGTCAAAAGTTCATGGGGGACCCAACTGTTTTGGAACCAATTGGGTACCGGTACAGTAGTACGAAAGCTGGCATCGATGCCGAAGTCACAATTTTAATACCTATCTAACACAGTACTGTATACAGTAATCCCTCGCTATATCGCGCTTTGACTTTCGCGGTTTCACTCTATCGCGGATTTTAAATGTAAGCACATCTAAATATATATCACAGATTTTTCGCTGGTTTGCGGATTTCTACAGACAGTGGGTCTTTTAATTTATGCTACACGCTTCCTCAGTTTGTTTGCCCTGTTAATTTCATACAAGGGACGCTATTGGCGGATGGCTTAGAAGCTACCCAATCAGAGCATGTATTACATATTAACTAAAACTCCTCAATGCTATAAGATATGCATCCCGCGCGGAGCTTGATTGTTTGCTTGTCTCTGCCTCTCTCTCACCCTCTCTGACATTCTCTACGCCTGACGGAGCGGGTGTGAGCAGAGGTGCTGTTTGCTTAAAAGATACTGACGCTCCTCTAAAAATGCTGCTTTATTGCGGTGCTCGGCATATTTAAAAGCACAAAAGCACACGTATTGATTTTTTGATTGTTGCTTTAATCTCGCTCTCTCTCTCCCTGACGTTCTCTGCGCCTGACGGAGGAGATGTGAGCAGAGGGGCTGTTTGCACAGAGGCTGTTTGCTTAGAAGATACTAACGCTCCTCTAAAAATGCCGCGGCAAACTTAAAAGCACAAGTATTGATTTTTTGATTGTTTGCTTTTCTTTGCGAGCTCTCTCTCTCTCCCTCTGAAATTCTCTGCTCCTGAAGAGAAGATCTATTTGCATTCTTTTAATTGTGAGAAAGAACTGTCATCTCTGTCTTGTCATAGAGGACAGTTTAAACTTTTGACTAAAGGGTGTTATTTCATGTCTAGAGGGCTCTAATAATGTTAACAGTGTGGGAGAGTTTATAAGGGCTTAAAATATATAAAAATAACTACACAAACATATGGTTTCTACTTCATGATTTTAGTCTATCGCGGGGGGTTCTGGAACGCAAACCCCGCGATCGAGGAGGGATTACTGTATAGTAAAAAGTAGGGCTGCAACAAAACGTTAGTTATTTCCACTCTCAAAAGAAAAAAAGGTAAGGTACGCAGAGCTATTCAGCCAAAATGTTTCCATATCACATACTCTGTGTATAAGAGATTGTGAATCAACTTCACCTTCAGGAGAGACAAGAGCAAGGCAACCCCTAAAAAGGGAATGGTTTTGGAGGTGGCAACAGGCAATTGTTCTCTCCTTATCCTGACTCTAGTTTTATGTTTTGTTGGTGTCCTTGTCATGACTGGTAGCATGAGGCGGTAACTGCAGCCAATTCAAGCTACACAAGTAGTCTAGCTTCCCCAGGATGGCACATCTTTGCAATAAGGTTTGATGTATCTACCAAGCACAGTCATAAGAAAATGGAGAAATTACCAGGAGATGGCCCGTTTCACAAGGAGAGCTGGACAGGGCCATAAAAGGGCATCAGCCCAGCAGCAGGACTAGTATCTGCTTCTTTGTGGGAGGAAGAACAGAAGGAGCACTATAAAAAGACCTTCAGCTGGCTACTGGTGTGCATGTTTCTGACCATAATGTCAGAAATAGACTCCATGAGGGTGGCAGGAGCGCCCCGACGACCTCTAGTGGGACCTGTGCTCACAGCCCATCACCCTGAAGCTTGATTGCCAATCGCCAGAGAGTACCACAATTGGCAGCTCTGCCATTGGCACCTTTTTTCTCTTCACTGAGCACATGTGACATACATGACAGAGTCTAGAAACGGTAACCTGACTGCTGTTAGGTAATGGGATGAAATCCACAGAGCCACTGATATACTTTATGCTGGTGCAGTGGGCCATGTGTTCCTCCTGGGGAAGGTCAATGCCTGGCCTCATCTGGAATGTGTAGGCAGTTTCTGGATGACGAAGGCATTGACGACATTGACTGGCCCACATGTTCCCCATTCATAAATGCAACTTAGAACCTCTGGGATGTTATGTATCTAGGAATATGACGTAGCCAAGTAGCGCCACAGACTGTCCAGGATGTCACTGATGCCCTGATCCAGGTCTGGCAGGAGGCTGACCAGGACATCATCTGTCCCATCAGGAGCATGCCCTGACATTAACTGGAGTGTATATAAGAATGTGGGAGTGATATACACTACTGAGTCACATTATATGTTGTTGTGATGAAATTCATGCAAGTTGGATCAGCCTGTGTTTTCAATCTTTGACTGATTTTCAGCGTGATGTTGAATCCAGTCCATCAAAGGTTTGGTGACTTTAGTTTCCACTAACAATTGTTACATCACTTTGTTCTCAAAGAAACACACAGTATTAGTAAAGATTTTCCAGAGGAATAGTTCGTTCACCGAGATCCAATGTCTTATTTAAGTGTTCCCTTTTTTGAGCAGTGACAGTATATACATATACACACACACAAACATACAGTATATAGATATATACAACTAGTCAAATGTTTTACAACACTCCTGTTTCTCCAATTTTTATTGAAATTTCAGCAGTTCAAGTCCAGTGAATAACCTGAAACAGTACAATGGTACGCAGTAAACGGCCAGAAGTTTAACAAAAGGTTTAGGTTACCTAAAAAAAACTACAAGAACAAGTAATGTGTTAACAGCTTATTGGCTTTCTGCAACAATGGAAATTAATTAAACCATAAAAACTGATGCAAACAATTCCTACAAGTGTCCCAACTTTTATTAATTACATACAAACCCTTTGTCTGCAGTGTATGTCTTTTTTTTGCAAAGAAAGACAAGGTCAATGACTACAGTTTCTAACGCCATCAAAAGGAACTTGTAATCTAAATGAAGCTCTGTCTTTGACACACCAGTTCTGGCACACCCAAAGTTGCAACAAAATCAAAAGAAAGGCTTCTGAGAGTCAACAGGTTGCATGGTGGGTCTCTCTCTCTATTTTATATATATATATATATATATATATATATATATATATATATATATATATATATATATATATATATATATATCTATATCGAACTCCTTAAAATGCCACAAAGACTCCTATAAATAACGGTCAAACGTTTTTTGTAGAATAAAACAAATTACTTTGTTTACAATAATGCAATAATTAAACACATTACAGAAAATAAAGCACATTTCTAAACTCAACCCCAGTGTTTTTCAAATTATCTCAAAAGAGAAAATAAAATAAAAAATGTAAACCACCATCAATTAGCTGCTAACAAAAAGTGTACTTTATGATCATTTTGCTATTCAAGCCATTTCATTACATTGCAACATTTTAAAATTATGCTTATTTGTGACAAAGAGAAATTTTTAAATAAAACAAATTTAAATTCTGCAAACACAGAAGATAAATATTATGCTACTATCCTCAGCTCTGCAATTTTTATTGTACAGAGAAAAGAACCTACAAATCAGGAGAATGATCTTTTGTATAAATATTTTCCACCTGAGTTTCGATGAATAGAAATGGGTGCTATAGCTTCAAAATGTAACTTAATTGCACAAAGCAACAAAACTCAAAAGTTATTAAGAAGGAAAAGGTGCCTGATGAAACAAATTATAAACATTTACTTACAATATGCAGAAGCTTTAGAACATCCACAAACCTGTTATGAAAACAGAAAAAAAAACACATTATGTATCTATTGAATGCTCAACAGAGATTCAGAATGGGTGTGCTAAGGGAAGAAATACTCACACTTTTTCTGAACTCATGATTTCCTTGGCAATGTGAACAACTTTTGTTTTTTTAATTCCAATTTCATTCTGGAAAAAGACAGTGCTTTTTTTAGAAAATATACAGCGTTATCTGACATAAAAGAGATAAACTCACAACATCACAATACACCATTTCTCAGTTCAAGTCTTTAAAAACAGTTTTACGACTAGCAGTATACTGTATTGTAACAGGGAAACATCCTCAAAAGAGCCATGCAAATAAACTACTAAGCTGATTACTTGTGCATCCTCCGTGGATGTCTTTTCTAAAGGACTGTGATATAAAGTATGACTCTAGATTTCAGCCTTGACAGGTTGTTAGCTGTTAGAAAAGAGGCCCACAGTGATGATATACAATATGCTTCCCGCGCGGTGCTTGATTGTTTGCTTGCTTGTCTCTGCCTCTCTCTCACCCTCTCTGACATTCTCTGCGCCTGACGGAGGGGGTGTGAGCAGAGGTGCTGTTTGCACAGAGGCTGTTTGCTTAAAAGATACTGACGTGACGCTCCTCTAAAAAATGCCGCTTTATTGCGGTGCTCGGCATATTTAAAAGCACAAAAGCACACGTATTGATTTTTGATTGTTGCTTTAATCTCGCTCTCTCTCTCTCTGACGTTCTCTGCGCCTGACGGAGGAGATGTGAGCAGAGGGGCTGTTTGCACAGAGGCTGTTTGCTTAGAAGATACTAACGCTCCTCTAAAAATGCTGCGGCAAACTTAAAAGCACAAGTATTGATTTTTTGATTGTTTGCTTTTCTTTGCGAGTGCTCGCGCTCTCTCTTAAATTCTCTTCTCCTGATGTAGACACTCCTTTGAAGAAAAGATATATTTGCATTCTTGTAATTGTGAGAAAGAACTGTCATCTCTGTCTTGTCATGGAGCACAGTTTAATATTTTGACTAAAGTGTGTTATTTCATGTCTAGAGGGTTCTAATAATGTTAACAGTGTGGGAGAGTTTATAAGGGCTTAAAATATATAAAAATAACTATACAAACATATGGTTTCTACTTCGCGGATTTTCATCTATCGCTGGGGGTTCTGGAACGCAACCCCCGCGACCGAGGAGGGATTACTGTACAATTATAAACTCATTTTTATTTTTTATCACCTCCTTTCATAATGCACATTGAGGTACTTCACAATGTACAATGTAAGTGATTTTCTATAAAGGGAAACAATAACGGTATTTAACTGGAAACAGTTCAATGAAAACGTATTACACACTCACATAATATGAATATCCACACCTTCCATTGCTTGGCAAAGGAAAAAAAAGAACTCTGTAAAACCATGGTAAGCACAGTTGTGGTTGCTGTTCATATACAGGTGCTGGTCATAAAATTAGAATATCATGACAAAGTTGATTTATTTCAGTAATTCCATTCAAGAAGTGAAACTTGTATATTAAATTCATTCAATACACACAGACTGATGTATTTCAAATGTTTATTTCTTTTAATTTTGATGATTATAACTGACAACTAATTAAAGTCCCAAATTTAGTATCTCAGAAAATTTGAATATTGTGAAAAGGTTCAAAATTGAAGACACCTGGTGCCATAATCTAATCAGCTAGACAACTCAAAACACCTGCAAAACCCTTTAAATGGTCTCTCAGTCTAGTTCTGTAGGCTACACAATCATGGGGAAGACTGCTGACTTGACAGTTGTCCAAAAGATGACCATTGACACCTTGCACAAGGAGGGAAACACACAAAAGGTCATAGCTAAAGAGGCTGGCTGTTCACAGAGCTCTGTGTCCAAGCACATTAATAGAGAGGCGAAGGGAAGGACAAGATGTTGTAGAAAAAAGTGTAC
Organism: Polypterus senegalus; assembly: GCF_016835505.1. Lineage (NCBI taxonomy): Eukaryota > Metazoa > Chordata > Cladistia > Polypteriformes > Polypteridae > Polypterus > Polypterus senegalus. Next base: position 71,273,647 of record NC_053161.1, read on the forward strand.
AAGCAATAGGGATAACCGCACCCTGGAGAGGATTGTGAAACAAAACCCATTCAAAACTGTGGGGTAGATTCACAAAGAGTGGACTGCAGCTGGAGTCAGTGCTTCAAGAACCACCACGCACAGACGTATGTAAGACATGGGTTTCAGCTGTCGCATTCCTTGTGTCAAGCCACTCTTGAACAAGAGACAGCGGCAGAAGCATCTCGCCTGGGCTAAAGACAAAAAGGACTGGACTGCTGTTGAGTGGTCCAAAGTTATGTTCTCTGATGAAAGTAAATTTTGCATTTCCTTTGGAAATCAAGGTCCCGGAGTCTGGAGGAAGAGAGGAGAGGCACAGAATCCACGTTGCTTGAGGTCCAGTGTAAAGTTTCCACAGTCAGTGATGGTTTCGGGTGCCATGTCATCTGCTGGTGTTGGTCCATTGTGTTTTCTGAGGTCCAAGGTCAAAGCAGCCATCTACCAGGAAGTTTTAGAGCACTTCATGCTTCCTGCTGCTGACGAACTTTATGGAGATGCAGATTTCATTTTCCAACAGGACCTGGCACATGCACACAGTGCCAAAGCTACCAGTACCTGGTTGAAGGACTATGGTATCCCTGTTCTTGATTGGCCAGCAAACTAGCCTGACCTTAACCCCATAGATTTTCTATTGTGAAGAGGAAGATGTAATACGCCAGACCCAACATTTCAGAAGAGTTGAAGGCCACTATCAGGGCAACATGGGCTCTCATAACACCTGAGCAGTACCACAGACTGATCGACTCCATGCCAAATCGCATTGCTGCAGTAATCCAGGCCAAAGGAGTCCCAACTAAATATTGAGTGCTGTACATGCTCATACTTTTCATGTTAATACCTTTCAGTTGGCCAACATTTCTAAAAATCCTTTTTTTGCATTGGTCTTAATTGATATTCTAATTTTCCGAGATACTGAATTTGGGACTTTCATTAGTTGTCAGTTATAATCATCAAAATTAAAAGAAATAAACATTTGAAATACATCAGTCTGTGTGTAATGAATGAATCTAATATACAAGTTTCACTTTTTGAATGGAATTACTGAAATAAATCAACTTTGTCATGATATTCTAATTTTATGACCAGCACCTGTAAACTGGCCCTGAAAAATTCAACTACATTATATGGCATCAATTTAGACAACACATATACCGACAGCTGCCTCCCCTTTTTGTCATCTTATCTCCTGAGACTCTTTTACAGAAAATAAAAATTATTTCACAAATATTAACAGAATCAGGATAACCTTCACTTAAACTGTCTTTTAACAGCACTAATGGTGGACAAAGTTAGAACAGTATTAAGTTGTTTGTTAAAAAGTCACCCAACCTGCCCAAACTAAAATTGGATAGTTGGCTGCTACTTATTTGCACAATAATAGATGGTCTACTCCTTCCTAGAACAGGGACTAATAAATATTGAGAAAATCTAATTTCTGGATACTTTATTACAAAGAATAGATCAGTGATTGTGAAAGCTGGACTCTCTCCTTAAAATTCATTTATTTATGTTTCAAGACCACAATCAAACACATTTGCATTATAAGCCAAATTCCTTAGAGAATGTGGTGGGGTAGGTGTTGGTCCCATCCTAAAAAATGTACATTACTTTTACTTTTTAATTCACTAAGGATTCATATTGTTTATGTGTTGCTTCATACTCTGGTAACTGCAGAAGGATTTAAAAAAATTTGTCTAAGAAGAAACTGGAGGATAAGGTAGTCTCCAACATGTTAAAGTTATGACCATCATTAAGGCATGTAGTGGTTTAGGACTTGACACCACCGCCTGACAATAAGTTTGCCAAAGTTTCACATTAATCGCCAGTGAAATGTAGACAGACAGTGGTGTGAAAAACTATTTGCCCCCTTCCTGATTTCTTATTCTTTTGCATGTTTGTCACACAGAATGTTTCTGATCATCAAACACATTTAACCATTAGTCAAATATAACACAAGTAAACACAAAATGCAGTTTTTAAATGATGGCTTTTATTATTTAGGGAGAAAAAAAATCCAAACCTACATGGCCCTGTGTGAAAAAGTAATTGCCCCTTGTTAAAAATAACCTAACTGTGGTGTATCACACCTGAGTTCAATTTCCGTAGCCACCCCCAGGCCTGATTACTGCCACACCTGTTTCAATCAAGAAATCACTTCAATAGGAGCTGCCTGACAAAGAAAAGTAGACCAAAAGCACCTCAAAAGCTAGACATCATGCCAAGATCCAAAGAAATTCAGGAACAAATGAGAACAGAAGTAATTGAGATCTATCAGTCTGGTAAAGGTTATTAAGCCATTTCTAAAGCTTTGGGACTCCAGCGAACCACAGTGAGAGCCATTATCCGCAAATGGCAAAAACATGGAACAGTGGTGAACCTTCCCAGGAGTGGCCAGCCGACCAAAATTACCCCAAGAGCACAGAGATGACTCATCCGAGAGGTCACAAAAGACCCTAGGACAACATCTAAAGAACTGCAGGCCTCACTTGCCACAATTAAGGTCAGTGTTCACGACTCCACCATAAGAAAGAGACTGGGCAAAAACGGCCTGCATGGCAGATTTCCAAGACGCAAACCACTGTTAAGCAAAAGAACATTAGGGCTCGTCTCAAATTTGCTAAGAAACATCTCAATGATTGCCAAGACTTTTGGGAAAATACCTTGTGGACTGATGAGACAAAAGTTGAACTTTTTGGAAGGCAAATGCCCGTTACATCTGGCGTAAAAGGAACACAGCATTTCAGAAAAGAACATCATACCAACAGTAAAATATGGTGGTAGTAGTGTGATGGTCTGGGGTTGTTTTGCTGCTTCAGGACCTGGAAGGCTTGCTGTGATAGATGGAACCATGAATTCTACTGTCTACCAAAAAATCCTGAAGGATAATGTCCGGCCATCTGTTCGTCAACTCAAGCTGAAGCGATCTTGGGTGCTGCAACAGGACAATGACCCAAAACACACCAGCAAATCCACCTCTGAATGGCTGAAGAAAAACAAAATGAAGACTTTGGAGTCCTGACCTGAATCCAATTGAGATGCTATGGCATGACCTTAAAAAGGCGGTTCATGCTAGAAAACCCTCAAATAAAGCTGAATTACAACAATTCTGCAAAGATGAGTGGGCCAAAATTCCTCCAGAGCGCTGTAAAAGAATTATTGCAAGTTATCGCAAACGCTTGATTGCAGTTATTGCTGCTAAGGGTGGCCCAACCAGTTATTAGGTTCAGGGGGCAATTACTTTTTCACACAGGGCCATGTAGGTTTGGATTTTTTTCTCCCTAAATAATAAAAACCATCATTTAAAAACTGCATTTTGTGTTTACTTGTGTTATATTTGACTAATGGTTAAATGTGTTTGATGATCAGAAACATTTTGTGTGACAAACATGCAAAAGAATAAGAAATCAGGAAGGGGGCAAATAGTTTTTCACACCACTGTAGAAGTTTATCTCATTACTAATCATTTTTAAAATTGAATCCTTCTTTTAAGTGAAGTTTACAATTAGCATCTACTTCTGTGGTATGAATTCATATTATTATATATGCTGCTGTAAATCATTCAAGCAGTGAAATCATTTACAATGCCAAACATAGATATGACCTTCGCGCCTTGTTTACTGGACTCGGAGGTCAAGACACATTATTCTCATGTTCTACAATGCACAAGTGTGACTGCATTTCAAGATATTTAAATATTTCTGCTAGGCACACTACAAAAAAAGACATAATAGCATTTGATGCTGTGCAGAGAAAAGTAACCAAATATATCTTTTAGCAAAAGTATTTTTAGGAATGAATGAAGTTAAAATCCAAGAACCCTGTTAAGACTTTTGTATTAGAGAACCAGAAACATGTACTGTAGCTGTTTACATTAAATTCAGAACTCAAATTCAAACGGTAGTAGTTCATATTGTTATAATTTTCAGCACAACTTTGCTCATTTTGCTGAGCACTGAAAAGTCACATGGATGGCATCGTACCCTGTTGAATGCCTGCAAGCATGAAAGAAAGGGATTGCTAATTATTCTATGTCTTAGGTTTATGTAGCTGATGGATGTTTTATTCTTTGGAGGTGGGGATTCAAATGTGCAGTATGCGTTTTTATATTTGTTACAAGGTTGCCTTTCTTTTTTTCCCCCATTCATGCCCTCTGGCTATTCTGGATGGGAAGGGGGCCATAAAGTGGACTGTCACATGCAGCTGATTCTGTCTATTTCTGTTTGCCTTTTCACCATTGAGTCACATCATTGTCACAAGCCAAATTTAAAAGACAGTTTCCAGGTAGAGTGGTGCCAACTGGGACTAAAGGTAAATTGATTAGTTGAACAGCAAAAAGAAAAACTATGGCACAGTGCTGGCAGCTGTTATTAAAATGTAAATGGTTGATTTTATTTAACAATTCACTTAACAGGGTTCTTAAGTGATGAATATTTACAGTGAAAAAATTCTAGTATTTAAAAATACAAAACAAGTCTCAGGAATACATACAAGCAGGTAACACAACCGGAAAAACACACATAAAAATAACCCTCCACTGTGTCACTCTCAAAAATTAAATAATAAAAAAAAATAAAAACAACTTTTCTCTGCACAAGGATTCTTACGCGGCTAATAACAAAAGTTGGGGTAAAACTTCAGTCATCATTATTATTATTAGCCCATTAATAATAATGCTCCCAGCCAAAATAATCAGGAGTCTAACCTGGCACACAGGAGACTTCTATTTTGCAGCCGGTCTCTTAACCACACTGCTTTTTCAACTGGCTGGCTCTGCTCCCAAGAAGTGCTCTTCATTAGATTGATCGACCCTGACTAATGCCATCACCATGTTTAAGGGCTGCAACCTTCCTCCTCCTATCACAGCACTAGGCATTAGGAGTCAACAACTTTACAAGGGGAAAACTGACCAAACTCAATAACTCTATGCAGTACTACAGCCCTTAGATTAACACACAAGACACATACATGTTCACAAAATGAAACAAACTAAATCACCCAGACCACGTGACTAATAAACCAAAATAAAAACTGAAATACTACACACGCCTGTGTTTTAGTCTCACTAATGTGTGCTTTGTTTGCAAGGGACATTAAAAATGTTTCCTCTTTTAGAATTCCTTTATTAAGAATTTCAAAAACAAATTACAAGCACTTTTCTACCTAGTCACCTTCCTTTGTGATGCAAGTTTTCCAGCGTCGTACCAACTTTTTAATGCCCTATTACTACTCCTCCCGCCTTCACCATTTCCAATGAAAATATAAAAGTGCGGAAACTTTTTGAACATCCCTCGTAAAAAGCAACAATATGTGAACATAATTGTATTTATATGTTCTCATTATGCACATCTTTGGAGCATGTGAAATAAAAGGCACCAGTGAGAAAGAACACATTTTACCTGTGTCTGTCAGAGCTCTGCGACGATGTGCATTAGGGGTCCATGGCAGTGCGAGAGTTTTTTTTTTTTTTTTTTTTAAAGTTGAAAACAGTGCTAGGTGCGTACGGTAGCATAGCTGAGTGACTCCAGGGCGTTGTTGAAAAAATTGACTGATTGCACATTCACATGCAGATATGTCAGTTCAGCGGATTTTCTCATTAGTGCTCTGGGATTGTAATCAAGGCACATACATGCACAATATAATAAAAGTGCCTAAGGAGACATATCCTGAAAATTAAGGTAGAAAAAAAAGAGAGAATGAGAAAGAAATGCCAGGAGCTGAAATTGAAGGGGACAAAAAAGCAAAGAAAGAAAGTTGGGGTGAAGGCAGAGCTGGTGCAGCAGAGAAGAGGCTTAGCAGTCAGAGAAGACGTCCCATACAGAGCAGTGGCATTCTGGGTGTAGGGATGCTCTTACTGAATGCTGCAGAGAAGCATGGTTGTCTCATGGAAAGCAAGGGATTGTTGTGTAGAAGTGGGAAGGGCTCGTGGGGACCCCATAGATGCCAAGGGATGGCGATGGGGACATGAGCCAGTTAAATGTTTGATCGCATTTGTCAGAGGGTGTCTCCATCTTCTAAGACCACCACGAAGGCCAGCAAACACAGATTTGGAAAGATGCACTGAAACTCATGGTTTTTAAAAGGCCTCGTACTAACTGTGATTTAACCTGGGTTTTAACTTGCTTTTTGATTACATTCATTGTGATTTTAACCTCTACCGGACCAGTTTTAATGGATTTATTAGAGAGAGAGAGCGTGAGATAGATAGATAAGATAGATAAGATAGATAGATTAGATAGAGATACCTTATTAACCCCCAAGGTGAAATTCACATACTCCAGCAGCAGCATACTGATAAAACAATATTAATTAAATGAAATTGCAGTGAAAGTTAAAAAATGCAAAGTGGAGAGTGCAAGGCAGGTATAACAGTCAATAACATTGTATAATGTTAACGTTTACCCTCCTGGGCGGAATTGAAGAGTCGCATAGTGTGGGGGAGGAACGATCTCCTCAGTCTGTCAGTGGAGCAGGACAGTGCCAGCAGTCTGTTGCTGAAGCTGCTCCTCTGTCTGGAGATGATACTGTTCAGTGGATGCAGTGGATTCTCCATGATTGACAGGAGCTTGCTCAGCGCCTGACGCTACGCCACAGATGTCAAACTGTCCAGCTCCATGCCTACAATAGAGCCTGCCTTCCTCACCAGTTTGTCCAGGCGTGAGGCATTCCTCTTCTTTATGCTGCCTCCCCAGAAAACCACCACAAAGAAGAGGGCGCTCATCACAACTGTCTGATAGAACATCTGCAGCATCTTATTGCAGATGTTGAAGGACGCCAGCCTTCTAAGGAAGTATAGTCGGCTCTGCCCTCTTTTGCACAGAGTATCAGTATTGGCAGTCCAGTCCAATTTATTGTCCAGCTGCACTCCCAGATATTTATAGGTCTGCACTTTCTGCACACAGTAACCTCTGATGATGACGGGGGTCCATAAGGGGCCTGCTCTTTGGTTTGCTGGTGTTCAGTTGTAGGTGGTTTAAGTCGCACCATTTAACAAAGTCCTTGATTAGGTTCCTATACTCCTCATCCTGTCCACTCCTGATACAGCCCACAATAGCAGTGTCGTCAGCGAACTTTTGCACGTGGCAGGACTTCCAAGTTGTATTGGAAGTTCGATGTATATAGGCTGAACAGGACTGGAGAAAGCACAGTTCCCTGCGGCGCTCCTGTGCTGCTGACCACAATGTTATACCTGCAGTTCCCAAGATGCACATGCTGAGGTCTGTCTGTAAGATCGTTCACGATCCATGCCACCAGGTATGAATCTACTCCCATCTCTGTCAACTTATCCCTAAGGAGCAGAGGTTTAATGGTGTTGAAGGCGCTAGAGAAGTCCAGAAACATAATTCTTACAACACCACTGCCAAATGGGAGAGGGATTGGTGATGATGGCATCCTTCACTCCCACCTTCTCCTGGTATGCAAACTGCAGCGGGTTAAGTGCGTGGCTGAACTGTGGCCTCAGGTGGTGAAGCAGCAGCCGCTCCATGGTCTTTATCACATGTGACGTCAGGGCGACAGCCCAGAAGTCATTCAGCTCACCAGAACGTGATAGCTTTGGGACTGGGAAGATGCAAGATGTTTTCCAAAGCCTTGGGACCCTTCCATGTTCCAGGCTCAGGTTGAAGATGCGCTGTAGAGGACTCCCCAGCTCCAACACACCGGCCTTCAACAGTCATAGCGATCCTCCATCTGGACCTACTGCTTTGCTGGCACAAAGTCTCCTCAGCTTTCTGCTTACCTGGGCTTCTGTAATTGTGGGTGGGGGGAAACTCTCTCCTATGCTGGTATCAGCAGAAGGATGGGTGGAGGATGCAGTACTCTGAGGTGAGAGTGGGTTAGGGTGGTCAAACCTGCTAAAAAAGTTGTTCATCAGGTTTGCTTTCTCCCTGTCTCTCTCGATGGAGGCACCCCGCTTCGAGCTGCAGCCAGTGATGATCTTCATCCCATCCCACACTTCCTTCATGCCGTTATTCTGCAACTTATGCTCCAGTTTTCTCCTGTACTGCTCCTTCGCTGCCCTGAGCTGGACTCAGAGTTCCTTCTGCATGCGCTTGAGCTCATGCTGATCACCACATTTAAAAGCCTTTTTCTTCTGGTTCAAAAGGCCCTTGATGTCACTTGCAATCCATGGCTTGTTGTTAGCATAGCAACATACTGTTCTTACTGGAACTACAATGTCCATACAGAAGTTGACGTAGTCAGTAGTGCAGTCAACAACCTCCTCATTGTTCTCACTATGTGACCCCTGCAGGATATCCCAGTCTGTAGTTCCAAAGCAGTCTCTCAGAGCCTGCTCTGCCTCAGGGGATCACTTCCTGAATGAGCGTGTGGTTGTAGGTAGCTCCCTCACTCTTGGTTTGTAGTGAGGCTGAAGCAGAACCAGGTTATGATCTGCTTTCCCAAGCGCAGGCAGCGGGGTGGCACTTTATGCATCCTTAACGTTTGCATACAGTAGGTCAATAATACTATTTCCCTGGGTGTTACAATCCACAAACTGGGAGAAGGCAGATATTTTGTCCAGTGTCACATGATTAAAATCTTCAGAGATTAGCACAAGCGCCTCGGGGTGCTGTGTTTGTAGTTTAGCAACAGCGGAATAGATGATGTCACATACTATCTCCACATCCGCGTGAGGAGGGATGTAAACAATAACAACAATGACGTGTCCAAACTCTCTGGGCAAGTAATAGGGACACAGACTTACGGCCAACAGTTCGATGTCCCTGTAAACAAGTGGAGATTTTGACGTTTATATGTCCAGGGTTGCACCACCTTGTGTTCACATTGAGAGCGAGCCCTCCTCCTTTCCGCTTCCCACAGGTATTTGCGTCTCTGTCCGCTCTAATTGTGCTAAACCCAGGTAGCTCTACGTTAATATCTGGGATGCTAGTTGTTAGCCACGTTTCACAAAAACACAACAAACTGCATTCTCTGTAGGTCCTGACATTTTTCACCAGTGCAGCCAGTTCATTGATCTTATTTGGTAGTGAGTTCACATTTCCCAGGATCACAAAAGGAACCAAAGGCTTGTATCGCAGCTTCCTCGCTAGCCGCTTAGCCTTTAGCTTAGCGCCAGCTCTGCTGCCACGATACCGCCTTCGTACCTCATCAGGTAAATAGGGAACCACACCGGTACGGGCCTTTGTTCTCAGTGCTAGAAGTTGACTACCTGAATAGACGAGTCTCAGCATGTAAAAATCCATGTCCAAGTAGTAAAAAGTGTCCAGGAAATGAGTCCACATAAAAGAAAGTGGTAGGAGTGATCAGATAAATAAGAGAAAAAGGTAGAAAGATAAAGGCGTACACAGAGCTGCTGGAAAGGCGGCCACTCACGGCGGCGCCTAACTACTTTCTGCACTGCACTTTTGAACACGGTTTATTGTGTTGAAAATACAAGGCACTTTTGCACCTGTGCCTTATTTTAACATGTCCTCATTCACCCACACCCATCAGGAACTATGGCTACCGATGACCTGGATTCAAGAAAAAACATGCCCGCTGTGGGTAACCTGTACATCACAAGGTTGCGTTGTTATATTACTAGATTTAACTCAGTTTTGCAAATTTAATTTGTAAGATCAAATTGCAATTTGACAATTACACTATACTGAAATCTTGTTTTCTCTGTAAGTTATGTAGTTATAGAAGATGTTGGGGCTTAGGTGTTAACTATTTTTTTTAATTGAATTGAAGATCTACCTCTCCCCTTCATTCACTCGTCAAGAATCCTGTCTTTAGTTTGAAAAGTGACTCTCATTAGACTCATTGAGACTCATTCACTCTCTTCCCATTTATGATGTGCACTGATCAATCTGGAAGTATATATTTAACAATTTAGCAAAAAGTTTTGTCTTGCATGTTTTGTGCATACAATTAAATAATTGACAAGTGAATTATGCAACGCAGGTATTGAGAGTTTTTCTTTTGTTCCTCCTCTTATCTGTGCATGTTTTTCATGTAATTTACCCTTGTACAGCATTGGTCACTATTGGCTTCTATTATATCATAAACTTTTTTCTCTCCATTCTGTATGAAAATATGAGATTCAAATATTTTCTCAGACTCCATGCGTGGGGTAAATAACATATTAAAATACATTTTTGGGTGGAGTATTCCTTTAAAAAAGGATGCCTTTTAACAACAGTTTTTGCTTTTTAATTTAGTTGTGAGTTTGGTATAAAATAATATCTGCCTTTAATGAAGCAATGGAAAGTCAAGCAAAGTGACACCTTTTATTGGCTAAATGAACAGATTACAATATCCCTTCTTCAGACAGTTGCTTCAAAAGCTTGAATATTGTAATGTTTAGTTAGCTAATAAACTGTGTCATTTTGCTTGACTTTTCATTGCATCCATAAGAGCCAACAAGGTACAACACCCTGCCCTTTAATGATGAATGCAAAAACAATCCTTAAAAATGCACACATATTTTACAGTTGTTACAGTATAAGGTAGATATGCATTATCAAAAATTCTATACCAAAACCACAAACTCTCAAATAGAAAAGAAAATTTCACAGACAATGATCATTTTAAAAACAATCAAAGGCAATTATGGGAGTGGAAATTCTAAAATATGCACCTCTTTGCAATTCAGCAGATCAAACTCTCCTTTGCTGGATGATGAGCTGGAATCGTCTTCATCCGAGGTAGTTGAGATTTCTTCATCATCAGAATGTAGATTGTCCACTTTGCAGTCATGGTCTTGTGTGGGACTACAGATAAAAAATAATAAAGAAAAAGAGAAAATCTCTGTCACTTTACTACCTTTAATAAAATGCTTGCTTTATTTTTTATTAACGGACGTTACTCTGATTATAGTTACTGGCCAGTCTGACATCTGACTTATAGTTGCATTAAATGTATGAAAAGAATAGTGGTAAGTCCTATAAGCAACTACATGAGGGGAAAAAAAAAAAAACATGTTCCTGGTTGTAACAATATTTAAAATAAAAGCCTCACTCTTCTGTTACTACAGTCAGTGTTCAATTTTGCCAATCATTTTTATGGGCGAAAAACATTACTTTTGCATTTTATTTTGTGAAACCTTTAAAGTTCTCCATTATTTGTTTCAGTATCCCTTGCATACAGGTACTAAGTTGTTAAAGCTGGTATCATTACAGTTTAGTATTGGTCCAACACTAGTATGGGAAGCATAATGCAGAAAATAAGACATTCTGGTACATCACAATTATTGAGGCCACTGTACTTCTGGGATCACTCAAAGCTTTATATAGGATTTTATACCCCTCGTCCTGATCTATGCTTCTCCAATCTGATCGCATAGATCTATAGCAAGATCCTTGGACTTCATGGCTTGGTTTTTTTCCTGACATGCTGTTATATATATATATAAGAATTTAAGACTAAATATAAGGTCTATTTAATGTTACAAATAATTGCATTGAATGTGTGATGTGCCTGCACCTTGGTATTAAGGGGCACGTTACTGCTGGAACTTGTTACACACATAAAATGATGGAAGTTTGATAATTGCTGCATTTGTGTCTGTCTTTATTAATATACTAGTATACTGTTGGTTTAAGTGTAAAAACACAACACATGCAGTATGAATATTGGGACTATATAAATACTTGTGTGACTTTATAAACTATGTCCAAAAAATTCAGTTTGCAAGAAGAACACTTTAATCAAATTCTAGACACATTTCAATGACAGTTAAAGCAAACAAGATGTACCTGACCACAATTTAGAGTGCCAACGCGAAGGGCCTGAATACTTATATTAAGATTTCAGTTTTTGATTTAATAAAAAATAAATAAATAAAAATTGGAAACCTTTCTGAAAATATGTTTTCTCTTTGTTACTATGGGTTATTAAGTGTAGAGTGATTGGCAAAAATGGAAAATTTATCCATTTAAAATTAAATCAACAGTATAAAATGTACAGGTAGTGAAAGGGTCCGAATACTTCCTAAATCCATTGTATATGCATACTTGTAAAGCCTATATGATTAACAAACACACACACACTACTGTATATCTGCCATGCTCAAGGCACAATTGTGATGTATGGCCTGTGCTGCTGTGCCGATTTTAAATAAATGTGTAGGTGCAGGCTTAAAGCAGGTGCAAGGCTGCATAAGTGTATTTTGCTCTGCAGTTAGCAGATGCACTGGTTGGCCTTGCCACATTCACATGCAGAGGTGGACAGATCAATCAGGAGCCTCCATGCTGCCACAGAGGGAGTTGCTTCTCTCACCTGCACCCAATTAGGTAGCAGATTTAAAAAGAGACTGCACAGGTCAGAGGGGGAGAAGAAAGGAAGGAACATATCAAAAGAAAAATGGTATCAGAGGTTAAAGGGAGAATCAAAAGCAAGAAAGGTGAAGACCTGTGAGAGCAGTCTCGTTAAGGATGAGCTAGCCAGCTAGAGAGAAAAAGCAGCACGATCTAGGGCCTCACGAAGAAGCAATTGAGTTGTGTTCCAGGGATTGGTTCACTCCACTTAATAAATGTGTGGAGTGGGTGCGAGCATGGCGGAGTCCTCCTCAGGGATCCAAAGTACAACTACGGTTGTGTGAAGTAAGACAGGAGGTGGATCAACCTCAGACGGTCTGGCAAGAGCTATGTGGGCGGCTAAGATGGAGGTTGGGTGATGAAGTTCACAGCTGTTAACATTCTCCCCAGCTGAGCAAGCAAAGGGTTAGCCAGGCAAACGAAGGTAGAGTTGTGCCGGACTTGTTTGACTGTACAGTAAGGACCTAATGACTGTGTGTTTAAACCTCAGCTTTTAATGGATTTACTTATTACAACTTTTTATGTCCACTAGCACCTTCATTTTATTGGATTACTAGAAAAATACCCGCGCTTTGCAGAGGAGAAGTAGTGTGTTAAAGAAGTAATGAGAAAGAAAAGGAAACATTTTAAAAATAACATAACATGACTGACAATGTATGTTAAAGAAGTTATGAAAAAAAAAAAGGAAACATTTTAAAAATAACGTATTATGATTGTCAAAGAAATTGTTTTCTGTATTTGGCAGCAGCGTTACAAAGTTGTTTCCATCTAGCTGCATCAGAAAATGTACAACGTCTGACACGCCTCCTTTTTACTGTTTTCTCACAGTTGGATTGCAGCTGTCATAATCGGTTTGAGTGTAAATATACAGTGGGATGCAAAAGTTTGGGCAACTTTGATAATAATCATTATTTTCCTGTATAAATCGTTGGTTGTTACGATAAAAAATGTCAGTTAAATATATCATATAGGAGACACACACAGTGATATTTGAGAAATGAAATGAAGTTTATTGGATTTACAGAAAGTGTGCAATAATTGTTCAAACAAAATCAGGCAGGTGCATAAATTTGGGCACCACAAAAAAGAAATGAAATCAATATTTAGTAGATACGCCTTTTGCAGAAATTACAGCCTCTAAACACTTCCTGTAGGTTCCAATGAGAGTCTGGATTGTGGTTGAAGGTATTTTGGACCATTCCTCTTTACAAAACATCTCTAGTTCATTCAGGTTTGATGGCATCTGAGCATGGACAGCTCTTTTTAACTCACACCACAGATTTTCATTTATATTCAGGTCTGGGGACTGAGATGGCCATTCCAGAACGTTGTACTTGTTCCTCTGCATGAATGCCTTAGTGGATTTTGAGCAGTGTTTCGGGTAGTTGTCTTGTTGAAAGATTCAGCCCCAGCGCAGCTTCAGCTTTGTCACCGATTCCTGGACATTGGTCTCCAGAATCTGCTGATACTGAGTGGAATCCTTGCGTCCCTCAACTTTGACAAGATTCCCAGTCCCTGCACTGGCCACACAGCCCCACAGCATGATGGAACCACCACCATATTTTACTGTAGGTAGCAGGTGTTTTCTTGGAATGCTGTGTTCTTTTTCCTCCATGCATAACGCCCCTTGTTATGCCCAAATAACTCAATTTTAGTTTCATCAGTCCACAGCACCTTATTCCAAAATGAAGCTGGCTTGTCCAAATGTGCTTGAGCATAACTCAAGTGGCTCTGTTTGTGCTGTGGGTGGAGAAAAGGCTTCCTCTGCATCACTCTCGCATACAGCATCTCCTTGTGTAAAGTGGGTCGAATGGTTAAACGATGCACAGTGACTCCATCTGCTGCAAGATGATGTTGTAGGTCTTTGGTGCTGGTCTGTGGGTTGACTCTGACTGTTCTCACCATTCGTCGCTTCTGTCTATCCGAAATCTTTCTTGGTCTGCCACTTTGAGCCTTAACTTGAACTGAGCCTGTGGTCTTCCATTTCTTCAATATGCTCCTAACTGTGGAAACAGACAGCTTAAATCTCTGGGACTGCTTTCTGTATCCTTCCCCTAAACCATGATGGTGAACAATCTTTGTCTTCAGGTCAATTGAGAGTTGTTTTGTGACCCCCATGTTGCTACATTTCAGAGAAAATTAAAGGAGGAGGGAAACTTACAATTGACCCCCTTAAATGCTCTTTCTCATTATAGGATTCACCTGTGTATGTAGGTCAGGGGTCACTGAGCTTACCAAGCCAATTTGAGTTCCAATAATTAGTTCTAAAAGTTTTGGAATCAATAAAATGACAACGGTGCCCAAATTTATGCACCTGCCTGATTTTGTTTGAACAATTATTGCACACTTTCTGTAAATCCAATAAACTTCATTTCACTTCTCAAATATCACTGTGTGTGTCTCCTATATGATATATTTAACTGACATTTTTTATCGTAACAACCAACGATTTATACAGGAAAACAATGACTATTAACAAGGTTATTCAGATACCTCCAATTTCCAGTAAGGCTCTGCTGCGTGATGACAAGTAATAAGTCTCAGGGACAGACCCTACAAAACGATGCCATTGATTTCAGGCGAGATTGCTTTTCTCCTGGACAACTATACTTGCATTCTCAAAAGTGACCTCGTGCAGCTTCGTCATATTACAACCGGAGTGCAGCCAGAAACTTTTAAGTGCCGGGTCTTACTTAACATTAAATTAAGCCGTGGACATCGCAACATCACACAAGAGAGCAGCTCACGGAACTTACTGAATGCAGTACGAGTGATCACTTCCATGCATCAAACCTGTTCAAAAAACGCGTTACACAATTGACAAGGTGATGGCTTTATATGGCGTTCGTTTATAAAGCAGCGGAGAGGCTGTGTGAAGGCAACTACACAAAAAAACAGCAGAGCCACACTCTGAATGTATTCCTGGCATCACCGTATACCCCTGATCTCCCATTTCAATTGAAATGCCTCAAATTTCCAGTAAGGCTCTGCTTCACGATGACAATTAATAAGTCTCAGGGACACACCCTACAAAAGGTTGCCATTGATTTGAGGCAACATTGCTTTCCTCCTGGACAAAACTATACGTTGCATTCTCAAAAGTTTATTTATATATATATATATATATATATATATATATACACATACATATATACATATATATATATATATATATATATATATATATATATATATATATATATATATATATATATATATATATATATATACATACACATCCCGATCTACATGCTGTCAAATAAACGAACCACACACCCTAGCGCAAGATGAGAGGCTTTGCCTTTAGCGCTGACGTCTGAGATTCGATTCGCGAGAGTGGGTGCAGTGAGTGTGTACTGCCTGATGAGCCCATCAGGCAGTTGGATTTAGTCTTTAAGTTTCTATGGTGAAGAAAAATTCATGCAATGATGATTAAATTTAACTTTCATTCCTACTAAACATATTTCTGTCGACCAAATAAAAATGACTTATATTTAAAATTTAAATAGAACTTGAACAAATACGATAGTTCATAATACCCACACAGCACTAAGTGCATGTAAGATTAGGAGTCATCCGTTTTAACAATCAGCGTATTGCACTGATACGAAATAGCCTGCCCATTTAATTATTTAGGAATGGATAGAAAAATTAAGATTTTGTACAAATAATATTTTTAATTTTTCTTCCTCAATGGATTCTGGCACCCCCAGCAACAGCTGCTTGCACCCCAAAGGATGAGCTAGCTAGCTAGCTAGCTAGCTAGCTAGATAGATAGATAGATAGATAGATATAAGTGTATGTAAATGTGTGTCTGTATATGTATATATATGCCAGCAACACTCATATCAGTGACAAAACAATTACATTAACAATCATCTTACGTTATTTTCAAAATGTTTCCTTTTCTTTTTCATTACTTCTTTAACACACTACTTCTCCGCTGCGAATCGCGGGTATTTTTCTAGTTCTAGATAAAACTGAGAAACGGTTTACTGGATTATTTAGTAAAACAATCTAAGTAGAGACCTAAACAACATACCTATCACATTATTTTGCTCAATTTACGGGAAGTAAGGGACAAGACTCCTTTGGCAGGAGAAACTTCCCTCACCTTACTCCCAGTCATAAATAAATTAACTTGAATTTTGGTGGCCAAAATTGTCCTACATACAAAAGCAAGAACTGCTGACAAATCTAAGAGTACTTGAAAAGTTAATGCACATTATGTATTCAAAGCTAGAGCCAGCCCACTTCTTGCATGATAATCGCACTGAAAATAGAGTCCCTACTTCAGTGACCTTATTGGCTCCCCAAGGTAAAACATGCTAAAATCGAGCTTGAAGTGCAGAAAATTCTTAATGCAGGTATCACAAAAACAAGAATGAGTCCCTGGCTTAGCTATATTGTTTTCATGCCCGAGAAGAACAAATGATAAAAGGGTCCACAACAATTTAGACAACTCAACCATGTTTATAAATTCAATGCCAGCCTTATGCCAAAGGTTGACAATCTTATTGAGAAACCTGGTTAAGCAAGTTTTCTAACTAACACTGTCACGTACAATGATTATTAACAAATCATTTTGACTGAATCAACCAAAGAAAACATTAGAAAATTAGAAAAACTTTGACAAGAACAGGCCATTCCACCCAATAAAGCTTGCCGATTATACTTATTTAACGTCTCCAGAATAACATCTAGTGGATTTTGAAAGTCCCTAAAGTTCTATTCTGTACCTCACTACTTAGAATTTTATTTCATGTGCCCATGGTTCTTTGTGCGAAGAAAAACTTTCTAATGTTTGTGTGAAATTTACTCTTATCAAGTTTCCAACTGTCTATCAGACCAGGATTAACAGCACTACTGACACTGGCTATCTGTTCTCTGCTTTCAAATCCCTTCTTAACCCTCCTCCTCCATCCTTTACTACTTTTGATTTTGCTACCTTTTTCAGGAAAGGGTGGCTGTGACACTGAAGTTTCAAACCTCCACTACAATCACCCCACTACCTGCCCAGATTACCCTGTCTCCTCTAATCTCCTTCAGGCCATCTCTCCTTCGCTCACTTCTGCAATTACACTGATTATTAAGACCTCACTCAGGCGCATTTCCCACCAACACGCTCCGATAACCCCACTTCTCAAAAAACCAACAATTGATGCATCCCAAGATAGAAATTACAGGCCTATCTTACTCCTTTCATTTCTTTCCAAAATACGAGCATATTGAGTCTATTCAAGTCTCTTTTTTCTTAGTATAGAATGGATTGCTTGATCCCAACAAATCCAGCTTCAAAAGAAACCACTCTATTGAGACAGCTTTACTTACAGTACTGTGGTCGACAGTTAGCTAGAACTAGCAACATGTTATCAGTCTTGATTCTCCTAGATCTCTCCTCTGCCTCTGTTATGGTAAACCATGAGATCCTTCTTTCTACCCTACACCATTGCTGGGCCTACTTTCATATTGTTCATTTCCTATATCTTGGGCAAATCCTACAATGTGTCCTGCTGAGGAGAGCTGAGTGCATCAGACATGCACAGGGGAGCCCCAAGAATTGATGCTGGATCCTCTATTCTGCTCTCTATAACACCTCACAGGGCTCCGTCATTCATTCCAATTGATTCTCATATCAGCACCATGCTGACAATACACAGCAGTACCTGTTATTCCCTCTTAAAGAAAACATGGTATCGGCAAGAGTCTCGGCATGTCTTACTGATATCTCAACCTGGATGAAGGACCACTATTAACAGCTCAACCTGCCTAAAACAGAGCTTCTAGTCATGCCAGACAACCAGTCCCTTGAACTTTCCATATCTGTACAGCTTGACTCATTGTCACTAACACCTGAAAGTCAGTACACAGCCTTGGGGTGGTGACTGATGAACAGATGTCTTCTTCTGTCCGCATTTCATCTGTCTCTCATTCATGCAGAGTGACACTGTATAACATCTGCAACATCAAGCCTTGCTGAGTGAATATACAGCACAACTTCTAGTCCAGGCTTTGGTCTTGTTAGGTCTGGACTACTGCATCTCACAACTGGCATGGAATAACCACATGTGTTATCAAGCCACAACAGATAGTCCAAAAGGCTGGTATTCAGCCTGCCAAGATGGGTGGATGTCACTCCTCTCCAAGTTGTTACACTGGGCCCTCTGTAGCAACACACCAAGTTAAAATCCTTGAAGCTTGCATACAGAGTAGTCAATGGGTTTTAACCTGTGTATATGAAGACACTGGTGAGGTGCTATGCTCCTTTTGACCACTCAGGTCTGCCCATGAACAATGTCTGTTGATGTCACCTTTGTATCAAATCTCAATCCAGACACTTTTCATCACTAACTCCAAGATTGTGCAATGAGCCACCCATCTCCATCCAAACTGACAACTCTCTTAATGCATTAAACCCCACTTTTCTGTGAATATCTGTGAAATGGTTAATGTTTCTGTGCTCTGTGGATCTGTCATTGTCATAGCTTTTATTGCTTGAAAATCAATTGTTAACTGAAGATTTCCAGTACTTGTAATTTTTTTCATATAGGTTTTTACTTGTGGTTATCAACTTCTGTAATTTGCCCTGCTACACTTGATCAAGAACAATTCCTAGACTAGTGAACTTATTACGCTGACCTCCTTTGTAAGCTGGTCTGGATAAAAGTGTCTGCTAAGCAAATAATTGTAAATGTAACTTACACCTTATTTAATCTGAGCAGTATATTATCATCTACAATTTCCAACTAATTTAGCACAACTTTAATAGTCTGTATTAATGCCAGTAGGATATGAACTTCTTCACATGTGAAAAGTTTAGTAAAGTGCAAGTTATTTTAAATATAACATACTGTTTCTAATACACTTCTCCTCCTCATTGAAACTGTGTTTATGTGTGCTGGTGGGTTTGTGTCTGGAACACAATCCTTAAAAATGTAACCATCTTATATTATATTCATCCTCATGTCTGCTATTAACCCGGTTTCTGTTATTGCTGTGTCATTCTTATAGTTAGCTACCTTGGACTCCTTATTTTTGATACTCTCTGCATTAAAGCAAACAATTTTAATGTGTTACTGGTTTTGCTTTAGCACTCAACTTTGGATTAGAATTTTAATTACTACGCATACTTGTTTTTAGCCTGCCCTATACTCCTTGAACCCCCCCACCACCACATTCTCTAATTTAAACAATTACACTATCAAAGGCATACACCTTTCCAATATATCAGTGCCCATATGAATCAGATGTAACCCATCGTGGTGGAAAAGGTCCCATATGTTCCAGGATATTCTATGCCATTCTATTCTAAACCATGATTTGAACCACGCATTAAAACTTCTAATCTCCTCCATTTAACCTGAACAGGGGAGTGGCACAGGCTGAACTTCTGATAGAACTGTTCCATTGTCTATTCTATTCCTTAGCTTGGCAACTAACTTTTTAATGTGTGATTCCAGAACTGAAAAACCTGCACTGACTTATGTCATTTGTTCAAGCATTAACAATGACTGCTGAATCCATTGCCCCTCTGCTCAAGAGTCTATCCACCCTTACAGGGAGGTCTCCCACCAATTCTCCAGGAAGGAAACACACTGTGCGAGACTCTGTCTCTGAAGCAAATCTGCATCTCACTCCCGCTAATGACAAGAGTAATAATGTAAGCTCTCAGAGTCACTGTCCAGTTCCAAAAGGAACTGAAAATGGTTTGAAACTTTGTTTCTGGGGTTGATCTCATTGGGCAGTGTGCAAAATTTACCTTGCACCTAAGTCTGACTTTAATTCACCTGCCTCTGTACCCCTGGTAGGAAGCCCCTTACCACAGCACTTCAGGGATGCACTCTATCTTCCTCAAGGCCACCTGGAACATGAATGCCAATTCCTTCTTATGATGCAGCTGGCATCTCTTCTAGACATTGCCTTAATGGAGGCAAATCAAAAATCAAACAGTACAAGAATTGTTTTGGTGTCATTATTAAAATTCGTTTTTATATTACTGAACCCAACTCTCTGCTGAGGCTTTGTTTTGAAATTACTAAAACTGTGGTTATTCACCTGACAATTCTCCTACATAACTGTAACTTTGCACCCCTCCTATTGCTTCCTACTATACAGATTATACTTAAAATTATCACTTTTGCCCTTGCTCTCTCCCTAGTGCTAACTATCCCTGTTATGAGTGCTATGAACTTCTCTAGTAATCCTTTTCAAACCACTTTTCCATTACACTAAGAAAAATTGGTTATTGAATAATATCTGCTGCAACGCCACTGGATATTTATATTGACACTCAAAAGTTTTAAAATATCTCCATTGTTCAGTTTTTATAAATGTTTAGGCAGTTCAAGTCCAGTGCATAACACAGAATGATACAAAGGCAGACAGTAAACTGACAGCTGTTTATTTAAAAAAATGCCAAAAATTGAAAAATCTAACTTTCACAGTTATATAAAAAGGCCCTTTTCAGGGAACAAGTAATGTGTTAACAACTTAAAGCTTTCTCAAGTAATGGAAGTTATATAAGCCTTGAAACATGCAGCACACAATTCCAACAGGAGCCCCAACTTCTGTTGATAACTTACAAACTATCTTTACAAAAGCGGAGTTGAAACAACTCGTGTTGCTATATTGCTGTCATAATGGCAAGGAATGAAGCAATTAACAAAAGAAGACAGATAGACCATTATAACTTTAAAAAATGTAGGTCTTTCCTTTAAAGAAACTGCAAAGAAAACCTAGGTGTCAATAAGTACTGCTACGAGTCACATAACCAGGCACAATATTCCTTCTTGGCTAAGAAACTTAGTATGATCTGTTTCCAGAAAATAGTATCTAGTACAGTGGTGGCGAACCTATGGCAAGTGTACCAGAGGGGGCACTCAGATCCTTTTCTGTAGACATGCGCACCGTTGCCCCAGCACAGAGTTCGTAACTAGAAAGCCAGAGGGAGGCGGGGCCGTTCTGCTCCCCTCCGCCTCTCTACATGTGCCTGAGGACATTTCTCACATCCTCTGCCCAGCAGCCCAATGGGAGTGCTTCCTCCCTCCCCTGTTTGGGGTAAGGCAGGCAGCTCACATGCAGCGTGAGGGTGCAGCACAGACAGCAGCCTGTTGAGTCTGTGGCGAAGGTGATCCCCGTGGTGGGGTTGGAGAGGAGCTAGGTTGGAGGGGATGTGGTATAGCTCAAAACTGAAAAGGCCAGTTTTAATAGATAATCGGCGCACTCACGGCTTTGGGGCGTGGTAGTGTGGCTGGAGCGGTTCCCTGAAGTTTCGTGATGCAGGCGGTCCACGCTTAAGTGCAAGGGTGAGGAGTCGTCTGCACCTGTAATTGCTGCTGGAAGCTGCTAATCACCACACCTGATCCACGTCCCGGTAATATATAATAGAAGCGTGAGGCAGATGCAAAAGGGAAAAAAGAGAGAAAGAGAGAGAAAGGGAACGGAGGTTAATGGGGAAGACCTGCGTGAAACACTTGAGATGATAGAAGGGATGACAAAGGACAGCACAGTTAGTTCTGAAAATGAAATCCTTAAAGTGCGGAATTCTCTGACAAATAATTTTAATTCAATAAAAGCACCTGGGATTGCTTTGGTTACTTTGTTTGGATCATCTTATGCTTGTGAGCAGCTGTTTTCAGCTTTGAATTACTGTATATCAAATCTGACACCAGAAACAGAATAACAGATGACCTGAGTGCTGCATGTGTTTCTCTCAAACTTACACAGTATGGAGCCAAGGTTAGACAAATTATAAGCATGCATACAATAACAAAAATCACATGTTCAAAAGCATGCCAAATGCAAACTTTTACCTTTCGATAAAAAGTTGTTTGTATCATTGAAAGCTCTGTTACTGTGTTTTTCTTTTAAGACAAAACATGTTAATGTATGAGTTGTTTTTTCTAAACTAAAACCTCAGTATTCAGGTTAAATTGCCATGTTGGCACTTTGCAATAAATAAGTGGGTTTTGGGTTGCAGTTTGGGCACTCCGTTTCTAAAGGTTTGCCATCACTGATCTAGTGGAACTGGGCTATACGTTGAATTTTCTGTTAGATTTGATATTTAATAAAAATCAATATACAAAAGCCAATCTCACGATATTAAACACTTCTTTGATTAAATAAAATCCACAAAGTCTCCAACACTCTTTTTAAGAATGTTTATTTTGACTCCACCCATATTGCTTGGTAGTGATTAGCTTGAAAAAACAGGATTAGAAGAGGATGCTTTCAGAACATGTAGGTTTAAGAGCTGTTGTTTGCAAATCGCTTGATTTTCTGGGGATGACGGTTCATGCAGTACAACACCTAAAGAACAAACATATTACTGTATATGAAGAGGCCATCCAGGTCTGTGCGTACCTGCAATGTGATCTTCTGCCTCCCCACAGGTCCCTGCCATGAGCAGGCGAGCAGCGACTTAACATATGGCAAAACACACTTTCGTTTGCTTAACTTGTGCCCAGAAAATACTCATACTCTGTCAAATAACTATGCTAACCACTAATTCACATCACATGAGAAGTAAGACGTCCATACAGCATGTAAGGCTGTCATCCGTCCATTTCATGCGCTCTCCACTACTAAAATACTATAAATAGGAATAAAAACAGTAGGCTGCATAGTTTTTTTTCCTGTGTGTGTATATGTTTGTGAATTATTCAATGTTAGCATATCAACTATTGGGTAAATGCATTACTTGCTATTTTATTTTCATTTTGAGCGTGTATTTTTGTTTAGCAGTTAAACTGAACTTCCTAATGAGTGTGAGAAAGTCTCACCTGAACAAGTATAGTCAGTGTTGAGTTGTCTCATACCAATTAGTAATCTGTTTTGTCATTTTGCACTTCTTACCATCTTTTGTGTTTTGCCACTTTAAGAAACAGCAGTTTGCAGTCTTGCAATGTTTTAACTTCTGTTGTTTCTCCAGTTTTGCGTGCCAATGATTAAATCTAAGTATATACAGCGTAAAAAAAAAAAAACACAACTGTCCCAAAGATGAGCTAATGTTTGTATAATGTCAATCATGGATATCTTTAGTTATATGTTATTTTCCTAGCAAAAGTTCATTCACATCTTAAACATAGCACATGGCAGCATTCAATCTTTCAAAACCATTATAACTTTATCTGTAGAAAACATTGTACAGATATTGTATTGTACTTATATGGTGTATAGTTTAACTGTTCTGTTTCCTTATTTATTTTAGACAACACATTCACATAAATGCCAGCAAACTGAAGGACTGGATTTCTTTATATTTAGAAAAAACACAATAAAAGGATTAAATGTACTGTCAGCCTCTGATGACCAGAGTCTCCATCTCTAAGCACTATCAAGCCACCACATTCCAAGGGTCCCTCTAATACGACTGCAGTAATTGATATTCAATTTATAGCGGATTAATTTTGTTTTAACATCTATAAATGTTTTTCTGGTGATCTTTGACTCTGCTAAGATTACTGGAGGAAGTCATATATACAACCTTATTACATTGTTAACAATTATATAATAAAATATCAATTAATGACATCATAATCTGTGGGATTTTATAATGCCAAATTTTAATGGGGAGATGTTACTTCACTGTTCATTGGGAATTAAAGTAAATCTTTGGGTAGTTAAAACCAAACAGCTTCATGTCCACCGAAATATCACCACACTATTTTAAGCACTATGTTTATTACCTGTCTATACAGCAAAGAAAGAAGGATCCAAGAAGTTTTTATAGGACACAATGCAAAATATGAGTTGCCCTGCCACAATTAATTACCAGCATAGTAAGTACTGTGTTTTAAAATAAATACCTGCACATATACAGACTGTTATGAACAAGAAAAAGTATGTACATACAAATACATCATTTGTAATGGTTCCAAATTATGTAAGTCATAAAAAATTATTTTAGATTTGAACATTGATGAATGAAAAGTTTGTCTCCCCTTGTATAAAGCATTGACAAGGAGAGAGAGGAAGTAAGCGCCATGTTTATACCTTGGTAGCAACGTTTTGACCTATATATATATATAAAATGTAAACTTAAAAATAAGTAGAGAAGATATTAAACAAAAATGGATGGAAAAACATATTTGAGATGTTTCTTTGAAGCACGGGTATGTCTGCCCATACTTATAATGTAGTTCTGGTCAAAGTATGTCAAGTGTCTGACATAGCAGCAAAGCTGACAATAAATGTAGTACACAGCCAGCATAAGTTTGATGTGGGGAAAGGAGAACATGCAAGATGGCACACTGTGAATGGAGAGATCCACAAGTGAATGTAGCTCACTTGCATTGGTGACACAGACATAGCAGACATGACAATTATGCCTGGGTAAAAATACTGATTTTCCAATTAATCGTTATTTTACATTTAAACAATCTGATATCAATTCTTAAAAGTCTCAATATCGATCTCATGAATCTCTGTCCTGTTCAATTACTGTATGTAGATTTTTGCTTATCTTTGTTTTTGGTGTCTGATCCAGCAGATGTCACTAATGCACCTATAAAGGCTTTCTATGGGAAAAAGCACTTTATAATATCGCATAAAATGGTGTGTCCTCTAATTGAAATTGGCGTCTTTGATGCTTAAATAAAATGTGTGGACAGCTAAACATCCAGGGAAGCAGATTCAAATGTGACAATCGCACATTAAAAACAACTGGGTACCTGTGGCGGGTGTGTTGCAGACAAACGTGCTGCATGCCAGTCACACAAGGAGTAAGGTCATTGCCTATATGCAGAGCTGCTGAAATGACTTGCTGTTGTTCCAAAAACCTTTCTAGCATTTCCAATGTGTTGTTCCATTTTGTAACTGCAACAATCACAAGTTTGTGTGATGGCAAGTCCAATAAACACTGCTTCCCTTTATGTGGTTAGCTGTACTGCTACAGCTGTAAAGAGTTTGCAATGCGTCCCATCCATTAAAGCATGCGGGCAATTGTTGCAATTTTCAGAGCAGCATGCAAGATACGTTTATTATCTACTAGCAATGTACCCGCGCTTCGCAGCGGAGAAGTAGTGTGTTAAAGAAGCAATGAAAAAGAAAAGGAAACATTTTGAAAATAACGTAACATGATTGTCAATGTAATTGTTTTGTCACTGTTGTGAGTGATGAGTGTTGTTGTCATATATATACATACATATATATATATTTACACACACACACACATAAACATATATATATATATACATATCTATACATATACACATATATACATACATATATATATATCTACATATATACACATACATATACACACACACATACATACATACACACATACATACATACACACACAAATACATATATATACATATACATACATATCTACATATATACACACACAGCTATTTCGTATCAGTGCAATACGCTGTTTGTTAAAACGGATGACTCCCGCTCTTACGTGCAAGTCTGCGTGGATATTATGAACTATCGTATTTGTTCAAGTTCTATTTAAATTTTAAATAGAAGGAATTTTTATTTAGTCGACAGAAATATCTTTGGTAGGAATGGTAAAAACAGACAGGAATATTATTCGTGAATAAATCAACTCAAACCTTAATCAACTTATAATATTTTGCTCTCCATAAAAATATATCCTGTCTAAATTATACAAGTTAGAAATAAAGTAAACGTTAAATGAACAAACATTCAAATTTCTTTACTCTTATGTAATTTTATATAAAAAATAAACTTAGATTTTAAATATCCCAAAAGATTTTGCTCTCCATAAAAATATATCCTGTCAAAATTATACAAATTCAAATATGAACATGCTGCATAACAAAACCTGGAAATATAAATAAAATGTGTTCCTTTCAGCAATAACAAATCAAATCATTCAGTTGTCTTTGCTCATATGTCATTTTAGAGCTGGACGCCTGGCATCTTTTTTTGGCAACAAGTTCGTTTATGTTTGGTGTGAGGTTCTGTGTTGTGGAGATTCTCAGGATGGATTGAAGGTGCTCATCAGTGAGGCGACTCCTGTGTGCTGTTTTGTTAGTCTTTATCACTGAGAAGAGCTTCTCACACAGATATGTGCTACCAAACATGCACAAGGTTCGAGCCGCATGTAGACAAACTTTTTTTGTTCTTCAAAGTCACCAAAGCGCCGTGCAAACGCAGTGCGCTCAGTTTATCAGCAAAGTGTGTATTTGGGAACACCGTAGTGACGACTTGGTTTAACATTACTTGGCAACAGGGAAAGTGGGGCAAGGTGAACTGGTGCATTTGTGTCTCCCATAAAAGCAGCTTCACTTGAAATCACTTTGTGATTGTGCACGGGTTGAAACGTCCGCTGAAGTGTCAGATTCTTATTTAATTATGCTGTTTTCTGTATCTTCTGAACTGCATTTAGGTTACCCTGATGTTTTGTCTCGTAGTGCCGTCTTAGATTAAATTCTGTAATTACAGCCACATTTGCTCCACAAATGAGACACACGGGTTCAGTAAACATATACTCAGCCTCCCATCGGTTTTTAAAGGCTCTATTTTCAGAATCAACTTTTCTCTTCAGCATCGTGTGAGCTAGCTTCGCAATAACTTGCAGCATCATAAGGTAGACTTGATTAACGCGTAAGTGTTCGGCAAGGCAGCTGAAGCGCTGCATTATGGGATCTGTAGTTTATTGTGTTACCAGCGCTTCATATACCCGGCTTTAATAACAATAATACAGTATATAAAATGATCTCGCGGGCCGGATATAATTACACGCCGGGCCGCATATATATATATACCCGCGTATCGCAGCGGAGAAGTAGTGTGTTAAAAAAGCTAGAAAAAGAAAAGGGAACATTTTAAAAATAACGTAACATGACTGTCAATATACAGTATTTGTTTTGTGAGTGTTACTGAGTGTTGCTGTCATCAAGGATTTGATTATCATTATTTCTTTCAATCAGGTTCGTATTTGTAGGATGTGTTGTGTTCAAGTTACATTCCGTGTTTGTCAATCGTTGTAAAGATAAGAGGTTTCTTTCATCGATTCGCTTCTTACTGCATCAATAAACAGCTCGCCTTCTTCTTTATCTGAGACCTGACACACTGCATGCACGGGTTTTTTTACACTGTCTTCCTTTAGCGGGACATTGACTTTTTCCAACGTGTGCTTTGTTTCCGCAGTAGTTGGATTTATGAATATGCTTATATGTATCAGACGCTTCATATTTTTTGCTGCCTTTTCAATTGTGTAATTCGGTTTTGTTCAGCTCTTTGGAACTGTTGCTTTTATCTGTGCACTGCGCCAGTTCACGTGAGCCACTCGGTGTACATGCATCGAAGGTTCCCAGCTGTGCTGGTGCCATCTCGTGCTATGTCCATGGCTGTATTTAATGTTACCTTAGTCCTGGCACTTAAAACTTTCTCTCGCAGTTTCGCTGAGTTTGTGTCAAACACCACCCTGACCATCTCATCTTCCTCTCCATAAGCACAGTCCTTCACCCGTGAATATTTACCCGTGGCAGTTTGCTATTGGATTGCCGCTGACGGACGGCCTTATATGGGCAGGCACTAAATTACAAACGCCAGCGGCAGCCTGTCTATGAACTTAATTTAAAGTGTAGGTTTACATCGTGCTTTGTTTCCGAAGTAGCAGAACTCATGAATATGGTTGTATATGTCACTCGCTCGCTTCTTATTGTTTCGTTGCCTTCTCAATTATATAATGCATGTTTTCTTCAGCGCTTTTTTGAGGTGTTCCTGGTTGTCTATGTACTGCGTGATTACGTGGGAGGCGTGATGATGTCACACGAAACTTCGCCCCCACGGCGTTGAAGCTCATCTCCATTACAGTAAATGGAGAAAAACTGCTTCCAGTTATGACCATTACGCGTAGAATTTCGATATAAAACCTGCCCAACTTTTGTAAGGAAGCTGTAAGGAATGAACCTGCCAAATTTCAGCCTTCCACCCACACGGGAAGTTGGAGAATTAGTGATGAGTGAGTGAGTGAGTGAGTGAGGGCTTTGCCTTTTATTAGTATAGATGTACAGTACACTGAATATCATTTGGAGCACACCAATAGTTGCCTTAGATAAAAGTATATAAGAGTAGACAATAAACTAAGTAAA
The DNA here is from genome assembly GCF_016835505.1 of Polypterus senegalus. Classification (NCBI taxonomy): domain Eukaryota; kingdom Metazoa; phylum Chordata; class Cladistia; order Polypteriformes; family Polypteridae; genus Polypterus; species Polypterus senegalus. The sequence continues at coordinate 71,301,995 of NC_053161.1, forward strand.
CATTAAACTATGAGAAGCACAGTTGCTATTAACAGTTCCAAATATACACAGATTAAAAGTAAAGGTAAATATGTAGTTAAAGCAAAGGTAAACATGTAAGTATAAATACAGAAATAATAGATGAAGTCACAAGTAAATGAAGCCATAGTGAAGATTACAGTCAATGCAATGGTCATGAGTTTCACAAGCAATGCAAAAGTAAGTGTGTGAGCAAAGCGGTCGACTAGAAGTAGCTCCATAATAGCAACATTGTCAGTCCCGATGACCGGTTATTTTTGTTTTGTGTTCCATTCATTCAATGCCACTGTCAACAAGCATCAGCTCTAGATCCCCATTTTAAAATGCTTGCTTTTGATCTGAGGACACATTTTTGAGATTGATTAACATGACTGCTACAGTTTAGTTGAAGGTTGTCTATATGGAGATTTATAAGACATTAATAGGTTACAGAATAACATTTAAGAAGCAATATTTGATTACTTTATAATAATATTCACAAGATGATATAGATGTTTTATAAAGTAGATGCCATTACACTGTATTCAAACAAGAAGCACACCACAGAATGTCTGTAGACTCTGATGTGGTGATACATATGTTACTTACATTATGGTGAATTTTGAATGAGTGCAGTGCTATAATTTTATGTATTTTTTTAAAAGAGCAATGATTTTTATTCCAAATACTGAACTTATTTGTTCAGTACAAAGTATTTCTTCTTAAATGTCATTCTATGCTTATGCATATGTAATTAAGTCATTATGTAGACACCCTTCAAATAAGGTGTTAAGTAAATTTGCCACATTATATTAATGTTCTCTATGCACGGTTAAGTAATCTCTAAAATAGGCAGTACTTCAAATATATCTGCGCGATAATACAGTCAAGATAAAACCAACATCGAATCAAGTCGGGGCATCGTGAAATGTAATCGAATCGAAACAGGACATCAGTGCTGATATCAAGCCCTAATAACAATGTATGCAAATACAAGAATAAACAGTTGTGTAGACACACAAAACAAAACAACTGCCATCAAATCAAGTATGTGATTTAATAAGTGCAATTCTATGTATTGCTTTGTATTCCAGGATAAGTAAAAAAAATTGCGATTTTATAAGTATGTTTATATTCGGAGATGATTTGTTAAGGGAAAAAGGATATGCAAATGCAGTCAAGTGCAAGCTGGCTCGTTATACTTGAGCTGCTTAAATTTCAATAAAAACTGGAAAAATCAGTGTTCTAAAACTTTTGGCCAGTAGTATACTTAGTGCAGGGCCATCTTAAGCATTTTTAAGCACAGAAAGAAAATTAACATTTGAAAAATCGGTAATGTAATAAATCAGAAAGAAAAGCAACATTGTAACAATGCACTGCACGAACAAACACACAATCGTCCGTGACTGAAAACTGGCGGACCACCATCGCTCATGTGCCCACCTCCAACTCGTCACTTGAGTCGTTGTCGTCTTTGCACAGTCCAGATGCACCTGTGACTCACATAGACTTTCCGTGTTCCTGCAGCAGCATCTAAGAAGACGCATGTTTGTCGCGGATGCGTATTGCTGTATGTAGCGTGTAAAACAGTTTGCTATGGTGTACGCGGTCGTGCGTCGTAACCGAAAACTCGTTTTTTAAAGACTGCTTACTTCACTGTGTTTTAACCTCAGTTGTAAAGGATTGTTTTAAGGATCCCATGGGATACCCCTTGCAAACCATTTTACACACTGCATATGGTGATTCACCTCCGGCGTGACTCCTTCCTGCGTGCGCCATAGGTGTCTGTCTTGTCGGCGGCTTAGTGAATCCACGCCCCTTCTATATCTATATCTCTATATATCTCTATCTCTAACTATATATATCTATATATATATATATATATATATATCTATATATATATATATCTATATATCTATATATATATCTATATTATATCTATATATCTATATATATATCTATATATCTATATATATATATATATATATCTATATATATATCTATATCTATATATATATATATATATATATATATAGATTGTACACTCTAGCACCTGCGAATAAAGCCTACTCAACTTAAAAATTTGGAAAGTTGGTAGGCTTTACCATATATTAACCCAACAAATGTTACTTTAGGCTAGCTATGTGATAGGGGAATGTTAAGCTGGAGGTGTCCAAAGTTCTCACCACAAACAACTTGCCCTGACCAAAAGCAAAAAGTGCAAGTCCTTCTCATCTTGGCTGGATACTATTAGAGTTTTGCACATAATATTTCTAAAATAATTGATTTAACCAACCTGACACAAAAGTGAGTAGCAAACACTGTGGATTAGTTTAGGGCATTTGAAAATGAATTTAATTATTTAAAATACTCTAACTCCAATGTCTGTGGAGGATTAGTGTGACATGTCAATCCAAAGACCATTCAGTTCATCACAACTTTTCTCTCTTCTGGCACAGTTCCCATAAATCCCACTAAGACATAACAGTGTTGTTAAAGCATGACCCCGCCGCCCCCCCATCCCCCCCCAAATCAAACGCCATAATCAACCAGCTTTGCCCATAGTCCCAATCCTGTGTAAAGTATGAGGGTCTACATGGCACAATATGGTATAGAGCAGTCACTGAAATTAGCCTGCATTGTACTGACGTGCTAGAGATTACAATTTATATAATGAATTACAAGGTGGAGAGATCAATTAGTTTTATACACAGCCAAGCTTATAAACATATTATTAAACACACTTAACCAAATTAAGAATTTTAGGGGCCAGTGATCCAATAGCATTGGGTACAAGCCAGGAACTCTCTCTAAACAAGGTGCCAGTCCATTACAAGTGCTATTAAAATAGTAAATCAAGTTAGCACACAGACATGAGAAGAATGTGCAAACCCCACAGACAACAACCACAACAGACATCCAGGATGTTTGCTCTGTGAGACAGCAGTTCTAACCTCTGTTTTTAAATGCCAACCAAAACTTTAAACAAAATAATGATTTTTACATAGGTAATGTTAATTTTTTTTTTACATACAGGTAATCAAGTCAGTTCGAGTTTAAACTGAGCAGAACAAAATCAATACAAGTGCTTGCTCAGTGGAAATAAAATACCATTCATTGAACAGCGAAGAGGTAGTAAATTTGATAGTGAGGCAGAAACTGCAACACCCAAGGAGCAAAGTTCACATGAGTGGTATACAGGTAATTTCACATTCATGATCATAAAAGGAAAGAAGCAGGAATAACCTTGTAATGTAAAGTGTTACAGAAAAAGTATCAACACCTTCAGACACAGAACCATGCAAGACAGGTTTATAGGTTTATTTGTGAATAAGAGTGACAATACTTAAATTATTTATTTTTCTCCACTAAAATTCATCAAGAGCACCATATGCAAACACTTCCTGTTCTAGCAATGAAAATCACCCACAGGAAAAGGCATTCAGAAAACTACTGAATGGTTCTTTTATTGTCTGGATTCGATGACAAACTTTTCTCCATTTATAGTCTTAAGAAATATTGCAGGATATGAGTATGCAAGGATGATCAACCTGGAAGCACAGCAATTTTTTTTCAATGCAAAAAAGATGATGTTGAAAAATAAGCAAACTCTACAACTAGCAGTGCTATAATGAAAGTGTTTATTTTACATAACTTATATATGTAAAATATACAAGTTGAAAAAAGAATGCAGCAGAGTAACCAACACAACCATCTACACATGAAAAATGTGAACATACTATAATACTGCCGTCATGCAAAATATCCTGTTGAAGTAAAATGCGCTGCATTGTTTGTCACTTAAGGTTAAATACCCTTATTTTTTGCGACTGGGGAGTCAGCAAGACCCATACAATTTCAAAAAGAGGACAAATGTGGTAAAGTTACAGTGAAACTTCCTACATCCAATATTCACTTTATAGACTACATTTTGTGTTAAACCTGCCATACTACAGGTTTTACTATGGGTACTTATGTAAAAAATGACATTTAAATCCAGCATTGGCAGATTTGGGCTTCTAAGTCACAGAATTTAGCCAGTGATCTAGAATAATACCACAGCCATTAAGGTGGTGTGATGAAAAGCAGACTGACAGAGCTGATGCAACACAAGTAGCATGCGTTACCAACTAAATTGAATTACGGAACTGCTTTTGCCACAGGACAGTATTCATGCTGACATCAAGATGGATTAAAAAGCAATCTGCTTTGTGGCAGAAATTAGAGGGATGGGAAAGAAACAGAGCTTGAAGAAGTCAATAGAAAAACAGATAGATACGGAGAGGGTGAATGAGGTCAGACAGCAGCCTAATTTAACATATATCAAATCAATCAAATCCATGTGACAGGGGGTTAATCTAAAAGTTGCGCAGGTTATTTCAGTGCTTGCTACAATATTGTTAAATAACATCTTTACATCTATAAAGCACAACAAGTTTAATTTATTTGATCTTAATTCACTAGCTGGCTTTTCAAGCTATGGACATGAAATTTAACACCCTGGTACTTTTCACCTTAAGTCAAGTTTTTGACATATAAGTTTCAGCCTTGTATCACAGGTCAGAAGAAGTGGCTGAAATACTACAGCATGTATAGATAGAGAAAAACCACCACACAAGTTATGATTGTGATAGGAAGTTGAGCAAGCTTCACTTTCAAACAAGAAAACAGAGATTAACTCTCACCTTTTATATTTTAACTATTTTGTCATACTCCAGACATCTCATTGTTGCTAAAGTTATTTTTTGCAATATGGAGTTCTCTGCTTCAGAAGGACAAGAATATGATATATAGAGAACCTTTCCAATACTGTGAATTAAATCAACTAGTTTAATGTTAATGAAGTTTAATAATACATAATTTATAATTAATTTTTACCATTCCACTTTCTCAACCAGGCAATGTCTGGTAACTCAGCTAGTGAAATTTTTAAATATAAAAGGATATTATAGCAAAACTGTACATATGTCATGTACAATTTTTAGCGTAATATTAATGCGTAATTGTCAACATGTAATAAAGCATAACATGACACAGAAAAGTAAAATGCCAGGTGTGATACCACTGTAACAGCATCAAACGTGTGTTAAGAATGGAACTGGCACCACAAAAACTTTTACAACACAAAGGTACAGCAAATTAATGCAAAAATATAGGTAAAATTTAAGCTGGATGGATTGTGCATTTGTAGCTGCATTGATCTTTTCTAGAAAGACTCCACTGGCCCTATGGAATTACTTACTGCAGAGATTGGCCACTGCTCTGTAAGGATATCTCATAAATTTTAGGTGCGGTGATCACTGTGGGAAAATCATCAAACTAGAAAGATAAAGAAAACAAGGAGTGGACAACGCACTGACTGGACAGAGAGACACTGACTACTACAGGTCAGTAGAAAATTAGTAGTGTAATAAAAAAAAAATTAATCTTTTGTTACAAAGCCGGACAGAGTGCTAGAACAGGAGTGTTCTCCTTGGCACTAATAGCAGGGCTGGAAAGGAGTCTGACTTTAACTGAATACTTATGAGAAAAAGATGGACCAAAATGTTAACATTTGTATGTGGATCATCTTTTCCATTTTGATGTTCATTACGTTCATTGATGACAAACTCAGCAGATCACGAATACAATGTATTTTTAATAAATTTGTAGACAGAGCCAATAGCGTGGTTCATTGCAAACAATGCCTCGGCTATGATGTAAATAAGCAAGTGTTTCATGTTAGTGAACGGTACGTATGTTTTAAGTATTAAAAATTTGTACAAAAATAATTGGACTAATGTATCTGAACAATTTTAAACAATGTTTCAGTATTCAACACTTGATTCATACTTGCAGACTACACTCTGACAACCAATACAGAACTACAATAGAGTATGATGTTCTTTTTCAAGACTGCACCAAGTGTTTTTTGAATGTCTAAAACTAACCAGTAAGCTTTTCTTCACAAGGGATATTAGTATTTTTGCACTGGCCAAAGTCTTACAGTTTAGCCAAAGTTCATATTTTCAAAACATAACCAAGAGTGATCATGTTTGAAACCATACATATTAAAGGGTGATTTCAAGACAAGAGAGAGAAAAAACACAAACCTGGCCTGTTAATTAACTATGTATGACTAATTTTCTTTAGAAAAAAAATAAAACAAAAGTGCATCTTATTATAACCATTTTTGTACAATGTAATTATCACCTCTCCTCTGAAATTCATTAATTTAGAAGTTACTATATAACAGCTTATAGTTATGCAGTTTGTTCTTATATTTTAACAAAGTTCATTAACCACTCCCAGGAAAACTCTCAACAAGTTAATCAAAGAATATAGCGGATTGGCTACTACATATATTAGCAACAGAACACATCAACACTGCATGAAAACACTGACAATCAACATCAGCTAGGCTGTACTCTAGGCAATGCAGTCCTCTGTTTAATAGCTCCAATAAAATATTTCTGCTTACAATAGGTATGGTTTTCTAACACACAACACCAGCAACTTCCAATGTCACCCAAGCTGCCAGTCAGCACTACTGATAGAATCTATGCTTGTCATGTTATTCATTTTTTTCAGATTCTTCATTCTTATGGGATCAGTTTGGTATGTTTCAAGTTGAAGCCATTTCTTCACAACTATAGGGCCATTTTCTTCAAAAAATAACATGTATAAGTTATTTTACAATATGTATATAATCTCAAGATACGGAAATCGACACATTAGGCAAGTTCGTAATCTTTATTTTGCTCCATGCACAATAACCTCAATTATAAAATTCCAGTGAGGAAAAGATATTTTTAAAATGTGTAGAAAATGCTTAAGTTTAGAATACAACTTCACATGGAAAATACATATATACCATGTGATAGCGCTGCTGCCTCGCAGTAACAAGAACATGGGTTCACATCTCAGGTCCTCCCTATTTGAAGTTTGCAAAGCACTTTGAGTGGTGAGAAAAGCACTGTATAGATGTAAAGAATTATTATTATTTAGTTAAAGAAATAACTTTAAATTGAAAAATACTGAAAGTATCCTTTAACAACTATACCTTTATTTAAATTAAAACAAGCTTATTGTGTGGTTTATAAACTTCTCCCTATCTGTTAATAATGATAGTTTTGTATTCAAGCAAGGTATTCAACCAAAAGAAGTCTATGCAGGGATGCTCAGTGCCTTTCATCAGTGAAATAAACCTTCCCCTCTATCAAATCAATGAATGACTATAGAGAGTTCCTACCATCTAAAAAAACTTGTTTAAAAAAACTTCTGTATTGTCGGCAAAAGATAGGGGCATAGATTACAACTCTCCCAATTTATCTCCTGGTTAAACTGTCATTATGTCTAATGAGTTTAACAATATTTTATAAGCTCACTCTTGGTTAATTGCCCATTGCTGTACCTCATATGATGAAAATTGACATTAATCTTAATCCTAGTTTGTTTTTATTCTTTTGATGATTTTGATAGCTCCAGCACTAGAAAGGAAACAAGTGGGATGCAGTTTTGTGCTGATAAAGCAGATTATCAAAAAAAAAAAAATTAGGGTGCACATCAACATTACTATAATACTAATGATGGCTGACTGTTTCTTACCACATATACAGTAAAATCAAAAGTTTCTACTGCAGCAACCTTTTAGGTTCATGAACCAACAAAGGCTACATCCTGGAGTATCTTCTAGGGTATGAAAAGGACAATGGATACAGTTAAGGAGCTTAGTAGTGAATGCCCTCTGTTGATCAGATAATTATTCTGTCAACAATCATAAGAAACCGTCAATAAAAATGGAAATACAGTAGTGCTAGCATTTTTTCAAGCATAAACATATACTTTTATGTCTATTTACATTTACATTAATCAGAGCTGTCCAACAGAACCATATAAATTCATAGGTTGCTACACATACAATACTCTATTAAGAGTACACAGCTTTAAGTTCATTGGAGTCATCATAGGGCACCAGTCACTGACCTTATGTGATCCAAAAGTAGGTTAGCACAATGTTGATGTGTTAACTTGTTAAAATAAATACATACATACATAAGATTTTAAAGTTAAAAAATGCCAACAATATTTAAAAATAATCATAACTTTACCTGTCATATATGTTTCGCCGCATTGCATATTCAAAGTTTTTGGAGGCATCATAAGGATCATGCTCCTCATACACACTTGTCTCAGAGTCTTCCAAGCTAGAAGAGTTTTTCCAGATATCTGTCACTGATTCTGACAGACAAATCTTCTGTTTTAAATGTGGTAAATTCATATATTCAGGGATTTCCTCATAATAAGGCAGATTTTCATATTCCAAAGAGTGTTCTTGATGAAGGCTATAGCCTTCAGACTCCCCTATTGAACCAGATAAACTGGACCTGCTGGCTTGAATTTCACACTGACCTTTGAGTTTTATTTTTTGCCTCTGCAGTGAAGGACTGTGTGATTCAGCAGAAAATTCTTTAACTGTTTTGTTCTTTTTGCCACTTGCCTGCAAACTATGGCTTCCCCTGCTACTAGCCTTGTTGACTTCTGTTGTTACAGAGCTGTCTAGTGACTGGCTGCCTTTAGTCAGTAACCTAGAGAAGTCTAAAATTTTTGCCATTCGCTTCCTGAAAGAAGTCTTCTGTAAGTCTTTGATAGCAATATCTGTTCGTTCAACATCAGCTGATGAAAAAGATTTTGATCGGAATTTACCAGCACTAATATGCCGAGCTGTGCGAGGGGTGTTCCCAGTTCTTGGAGACTCAGGATGACCCAGAAAGGGCAGAATTGGGTGTGGAAGTTTCCATCTATGCTTTTCCTGTGGAGCTTTTGGTGATGTACTCTCTGAGGGCACTCTGTTCTCCGCTGCAGCCACATTCTCCTCTTCATTAGATTTCTTTTCCTCCTTCATCAGTTGGTAATTTCTCTCTGACAATTTTGGAGATATGTCTCTCTTTATCATGTTTGAAGGAGGTAAACTGTGTCTTTGAGGTTTCTTGGGAACTATTTTAGGGGAACCTTCCAATCCAAGAGGATCATCTGTATTCTCATTTTTTATATTTGTGACAACATTGCTCAATATATGCTGTGGCAGGTTACATGCCAGCTTGACTTGTTTAGGCAAGCTCATAGACAAAGTACTACAACGAACAAAACTATTTGTGTTTTCAATAAAATGAGATTTGTTATCGGTCAAAGTGTCACCATCCTCAAAAGCAGCACCACTTTCTAAGTTGTTTAATTTCAGGCCAGATATATCATATGGAATTTGCACCCGACAATCTTTGACATAAGCAGACTTAACCTCCTCTGCCACTGTGTCAACACTGCCTGAAATTTCTTTGTACTCTCCACTTGTGTAAGAAACAATCTGTTCATGGATGCAAACTTTAGGAGATTTAACTGCATCATAATTGATGTTTAGGCTAGATTCTTTTAAAATGGACAAATTTTCTTTAGGTGCCTCATCTGTTGATGCCTGAATACAGTTCTGCCTTAAAAGTTTAGGATTCCGCAACTTACGGGGTTTAGGAATTGGAAGTGCTTTATTAGAAATGGCATAAACCACATGAGATTCACAGGTACCTTGGTCTTCCCCAAAGGAATCATGAGGGCACTCAGAAACTGGGTCTTGCTCATTAAAGGGATTTGACACATTCAGGCTATCTATGCATTCAGGACTGTTTCCTCCAGAATTATCCGTTAGTTCAGCAGTAGAGCCGATCAGATCAGGATCCAAGATCTCTGGAGAGTCCTTCTGGCTGTTGTGCTTCTCCTGAGACTTGCTTTTAAAAGGGTAACTATTAGACGACACAGCTTGGACCAAAACATCCTTTATTTTTTGTTCCAAGAAGCTGGCTTTCAGAACCACCTGATTTTTTCCAGTTGCTGATTTGCCTCTGCTACTCAGCACAGTGGGAGTTAGCTGCCCATCACTAGTACCATTATGGAATACTTCAAGCTTTTCCAGTGGGTCCACTGCTATATCAGGATTGTGGAAGTGCTCTAAGTGAGTGCAGTTAGGGTTACAATCAAAAGGGCAGGACCATGTAGGAATAATGTAGCCAGATTTCATCTCCTGGAGTTCAATTTGCAGACCATTTTTAGAATAATAAATACCCAGATTTTCTGAGAGATCTACTTGTTCTTCCTTTGTGTTCTTTACCTGAGAGGACTGGGATTCAGAACTTGCTGCATTCTTAGGAAGCTTTGGCTTTGGAGCCACAGCTGGCTTGACTCTCTTTGCCGGAGGAACAGTGTGTGAAAGAATTACATCAGGCTTCGGAGCAACAGGCGGAGGCTGTAGTTTCTGGGAAGCAACAAATTTGGGTTTGGGAGCTACTGGTGGCTTTTTCAATTCTAAAAAAGAGAGACAGACAAAATATTAGTCAGGTGAACATAGGGGAGTATATGTTTGTGAGCATTAATTAAAACGCATAGTATTAGATCATGCAATGATCAATCCAGAACCAAGCGCATTATCACTATCAACATGTCTATTCCCCACTTCTCACTTTACCAATTTTCTCACTGTTACTATTGTTAATAAAATGTATTCCAATGCATAACAAACCAGGTGAAATTGTACTAATACTGCTTACTGCATTAAACAAAATACCATTTAATTATCCAAGTACAGATAACCACTGTTTTTGTTACTGTAACATTAAATAAAAGACCAAATCCAAAAATTTACTTATCTGCCTATTGCAAACAGTCTAACAAAACAGAGAGAAAACCGTAGTAACTGCAACTTTCTTACTTATTAGGCCAATATTTAACCTCCTTTTATACGAACAACTGTCAGAATTTCATCAATTCATCAGTATTCTATATTTTTAAACCTAGAATAATCTAAGATGTAGGTCTAAATTTATTAATGACATTTCCGTTAACCCAACCCTTCTCAGACTATTTAATATAAATCACAGACATGAGCAAAGCAATCTGTTTTTGTGTTACTGGTCACTAGATAGTCTTTCTGACAAGTAACAGGAAATGAAAGCCTCCGAATCCCAGGATGGGTAGCCAGCAGTTTTGTATTTTACTCTCTTATTTCTACTTCTTTATTCATTACACATCAATGACTGCAGCTCATGTCAACAATGCACTAGTAAGACAATAATAGGCAAAATGAACTGGTGTAAACAGCCTGGAACTAAACCTCAATTATTAAAAAATTAATTGTTGGTGGCAAGCGAAGGGAAAGAAAATATCACCTTCACAAAACATTAAATTCCTCTGCTTAACTGTTTCCAGTGCTCTAACTTGGCAAGATGATCCTTCTGTAAAAATGAAGAAAACTCACCAGATGCAATTTCCATTTTTGCCAGATAAAGAGGCATACAGTGTTAAATGAAACAATGACCCTTCCCTACTGTGGTGATGTGAAATTTTGCATACAAGTTGATAAATATTTTGTATGTCTTTATTTGTAACTTAGACAAAGCAATCTAATATATAGAGTTACATTATAGATAACTAGTAAAATACCCGTGCTTCGCAGTGGAGAAGTAGTGTGTTAAAGAAGTTATGAAAAAGAAAAGGAAACATTTTAAAAATAACATAACATGATTGTCAAAGTAATTGTTTTGTCAGGTTCGTATCTGGAGGACGTGGTGTGTTCAAGTTATATTCCGTGTTCGTCAACCGTTGTAAAGATATCAGGTTTCATTAATCGAAGTGTTCACTACCCAAATCGGTACTCGTGAATCTAAGATGTTTAACAGGCATTCCCGGTATTAACTTGTGGATCTGCCTGCGAGTATTTAGTGACAGCGGCTCTATGAACTTGTGGATTTCCCTGCGAGTATTTAGCACCAGCGTGTCTAACTTGTGGATTTTTCTGCAAGTATTTGGCGGCAGCACCACGAACTTGTTTACGTCTAGCTGCATCAGAAAATGTACCATGACGTCTGACACGCCTCCTTTTTACTGTTTTCTCACAGCTTATAAACAGCTTTATTTTTCACTCACTGAAAATGCACTCTACCAGTTTAAAACTCTAACTAACTAATCAAATGCCATACACCCTGCGAATATTCTCGGTCTTCTAAGCAGTTTAATTAAGATCTGAGCTACTTGATTCAATAACAGTAAACATTCACAAGCGGTGATTATACAGTCTATTACACTGTGGCTTTATGTTACATAATTTGGAAGGGGGGGACTAATGAATCAAAGTGTTTTATTGAGTTGGTTATTTGACAGTTATCAGGCATGGTTATTACGGTTGTGCTTTGATTGTTTATTAATATCAATATTCTAAATGCATGTGTTTTCAAAAAATCAAATATAACAAAACTGATTATGTCGTAGCATTTGACATCAGTGACTCTTTTATAAAAAGCTATATAGGTTAAGAAGCCATCCCACAGTTCACAGGTTTAATTCTAGAATTTTAATTGTATTTCAGACATGATGAATGTATATTTTGTGCCTTTTTCTACTGGAACAAACTCAGAATGCCTAGGTTTAAGTGAAAAATATAATTTGTTTTATTTAGTTTGTTATTCATAAGACACAGCAAACATATGATGTTATGGGTGTTTAATTTCACATTTTAACAGAAATACAGGGATTCAGTTTTGACACCACATTGTTAGTATCAAGCCTATTATTTACAAATCCTGCAGAGTCTAACTTGAAGATAGAAATTCTGATGCGCTTTCAAGGCAAAAATGTCTTTCATCACTGTCACTTTTATCCCATTAGGGGATTAGCTGAGAAATAAAAGTAGACAATTTGTGCATACTTTGAGAGAACAATGACCAATTAACTGTAAGCTGCAATTGTTTCATCTTGTAGAATCACAGATTTGGGGCAGCACATAACAATATCCCAAATAAAGAAACTAAGGCTTTGTATTATCCTACGATTATTATGAACATGGCTGCAATTATTCACCTAACCCTAAAACAATTTTCTAACCAGTTCATCCTGTTCCAGCTGCACTAGTCTTAAAACAGTATACAACCTTTAATAGGGTGCCACTCTCACACATCTGTGTACAACGAACAGTAAATTACCTATTCCATACATTTAACATAAAAATAACATTGATTCACTTTGAAAACTTCTACATTGGCCAGCCACTCCTGTGCTTCAGCTCATAATGATTTGCAAGGCAAATCTCTCCAGTAATAACACATGTAGTATGTTAAGAAAAGGTACATAATCACAGAAAATTCATTAATGAAAAACAAATCAGGAAACACAAATTTGTCATTTGTTGTATTTTGAGGGCAAAGTAATGCTTATTAGTATCACAATTAAAATGAGACTAAATTACTGAAGGCACAATCACAAACTTGAATGGTATGGGATTGAAATTAAATGCCGTCTGTAGTGAGGAGTAATTACTTCCCTTACAGTGCAATTCAATGGCTATTCCTGGATTAGTACATAGGCATAAGAAGCAGCAAAATCTAATTATTTAGGTGACAGATTGACAACAGAGCAAACACTGTTTTGCAGAAATTCTGAAAGAGTAAAAATAATAATCTTACAGTGACAAATTTGATTTCACAAAGTTTTCAGTAGAGACAAATCTAAAAAAAGGAGTTAGTTTATTGGAAAACACGCACCAGGCATTTGTGGTTTTTGAAATGAGAACAAATTTGACTAATTATCTATACTAATAAAAGGCAAAGCCCTCACTGACTGACTGACTGACTCACTGACTCATCACTAATTCCCCAACTTCCCGTAGAAGGCTGAAATTTGGCAGGCTCATTCCTTACAGCTTACTTACAAAAGTTAGGCAGGTTTCATTTCGACATTCTACACGTAATGGTCATAACTGGAACCTACTTACGTACATATATACGGCCATAGACTGCAGCTCGGTCGCCGTGTGAGGTGGAGTTGCGTCCCTCATCGTCACGCCTCCCACGTAATTGAGTGCCTGCCCATATAAGGCCGTCCATCAGCAGCAATCCAATAGACACGCTGCCGCTAAATATTCGCGGGTGAAGGACTGTGCTTATGCATTACGAAGATGAAATGGTCAGGGATAGACTAATGTTTGGCACAAACTCAGAGAAAGTGCGAGAGAAACTTTTAAGTGCCAGGTCTTAGCTAACATTAAATAAAGCCATGGACATTGCACGATTGCACGAGATAGCACAAGCACAGCTGAGAACCGTCTATGCATGTACTCAGAGTGGCTCACGTGAACTGACTGTGAACGCAGTACGCAGAGAACAAGCAAGAGCTCCAAAGAGCGCTGAACAAAAAATGCATTACACAATTGGGAAGGCAGCAAAAGAATATGAAGCGAGTGACGCATACAAGCATAATCATAAGTGCAGCTACTGCGGAAACAAAGCACCGTGTAAACCTTAAGTTTAAATTAAGTTCATAGACACGCTACCGCTGGCATTTGTCAGGCCTAAGACGAATACGATATTCACGAGATACAAGTTTACTGAGAGGACGTAGGGTATAAACAAGACTTTTGATCACTTTGTAACGGAGTAAAAATTGCTGGTGAAGGACTGTGCTTATGCAAACAAAGATGAGATGGTCAGGGATAGAATAGTCTTTGGCACAAACTCAGCAAAAGTGCGAAAGAAACTTTTAAGTGCCAGGTCTGAGCTCACATTAAATAAAGCCGTGGACATCGCAAGATCGCATGAGATAGCACAAGCACAGCTGAGAACCTTCGACGCATGTACTCCAAGCAGCTCACGTGAACTGACTGTGAACGCACTACGCACACAAAAAGAAGAGCTCCAAAGAGCGCTGAACAAAAAACGCATTACACAATCGAGAAGGCAGCAAAAGAATATGAAGCGTGTGACGCATACAAGCATGTTCATAAGTGCAGGTACTGCGGAAACAAAGCACACGGTGGAAAAAGTCAATGTCCAGCTAAAGACAGTGTAAAAAATGTGGTAAATTATACCACTTCGCTAAAGTTTGCAGGACTGGGAAAGGTAAACCCGTGCATGCAGTGTGTGATGTTTCAGATGAAGAGGAAGACGAGCTGTTTATTGATGCAGTAAGAAAGGAACAACCCTCTGAATCTGAACAAGCCTTTGTAGACATATCAATAGGAAAGCAAGGTGTAAAGCTTAAGTTTAAGTTAAGTTCATAGACACGCAGACACTAAATATTCGCAGGCAAATCCACAACTTAATACTGGGAATGCCTGTTAAACGAGTACCGATTTGGGTAGTGAACACTTCGATGAATGAAACCTGTTATCTTTACAGTGGTTGACAAACACGGAATATAACTTGAACGCAACACATCCTCCAAATACGAACCTGATTGAAAGAAATAATGATAATCAAATCCTTGATGACAGCAACACTCATAACAGTCACAAAACAATTACATTGACAATCATCTTACGTTATTTTTAAAATGTTTCCTTTTCTTTTTCATAACTTCTTTACCACACTACTTCTCCACTGCCAAGCGCGGGTATTTTGCTAGTCTATACTAATAAAAGGCAAAGCCCTCACTGACTGACTGACTCACTGACTCATCACTAATTCTCCAACTTCCCGTGTAGGTAGAAGGCTGAAATTTGGCAGCTTACAGCTTACTTACAAAAGTTAAGCAGGTTTCATTTAGAAATTCTACACATAACGGTCATAACGGTTGACAACGTCCGCCATGTTGAACCTTCTTATTTATGGCCCTGACTTCAAAAAATTTGGTAAGCAGCTTCCCTGCGTTAACCGATGTACGTACTTATTTCGGTGGTATGACGCCATTGTCGGCCGCCATATTGAACTTTCCAACGTCACTAATTCTCCAACTTCCCGTGTAGGTAGAAGGCTGACCCCATCTTCACGAAATTTGGTAGGCGGCTTCCCTGCGCTAACCGAAACCGATGTATGTACTTATTTCGGTGGTATGACGCCACTGTCGGCCGCCATACTGAACTTTCCAACGTCACTAATTCTCCAACTTCCCATGTAAGTAGAAGACTGAAATTTGGCAGGCTCATTCCTTACAGCTTACTTACAAAAGTTAGGCAGGTTTCATTTCAAAATTCTATGTGTAACGGTCATAACGGTTGACAGCGTCCGCCATGTTGAACTTTCTTATTTATGGCCCCATCTTCTCGAAATTTGGTAGGCGGCTTCCCTGCGCTGAATGAAACCAACGTACGTACTTATTTCGGTGGTATGACATCACTGTCGGCCGCCATATTGAACTTTCCAACGGTCTTTGTTACTTATGGGCCCATCTTCAAGAAATTTGGTATGCGGGTTCCCAACGCTAACTGAATCCTACTTACGTACATATATACGCCCATAGCATGCAGCTCGGTCACCGTGTGAGGCGGCATGGGGTCCCCCATCCCAACGCCTTCCACGTTGTTGGCTGCCTGCATATATAAGGCTGTCCGTTGCTCCGGTCTCTACATTCCCTTCCTTGCTTCGCCACGGGATTCACGTCTCCCTGCTGATAACTACAGCCTTTTTATTTAATCCACGGCTTCTCCACTGTTTTATTGTTCGTTTATTACGATTATACCTATTGTGTAGGTATTTTAAACTTACTTTACATTGTTCAGGTACCCATTTCCTTTATCATTCCAACTGTACCCCCATTAACATGTCTATCGAGGTGATCACCATCGATCAAAGAACTGTCACTTACCGAGTGGTTTCCACGCCTGGAGATGGCACATGCCTTTTCCATTCTCTTTGTTGCATATTGCACGGCCATATCAGGCTCACTCTTGATATCCGGAGGAACATTGTGTCTTATGTATTGAATGACTGGGACAGGTTCAAGGTGTGGCCTGATGACGGTACAGGAGATAATTATACTACACAGGAGCACTATAAGAGTGAAATGCTTAAGTTCTTCACCTATGGTTCTGCATGCGAGTTGATGGCTGCCGCTGAATTGTTTGGTTGTCGCTTTCAAGTGTACCGAAATGGCCAAATATTTTACACCTTTCGACAACCGCCAATGCCTCTTAAACATCTTAGATTCACAGGTGACGATTTCAGTAGTGGACACTTTGATGTTTCTGAATGTTTAAACTCTCAAAAGCTGGATGTGAAGTTATCGATGAAACCAGTTGCATGCTTACAACGCTTGACAGATGCCGAATGTCACTTCAACACAAGTCCTGCAAATACTGTTGTAATTGAAACAAACCATGAAACTCAAACCGATTATGACAGCAGCAATCCAAGCTGTGAGATTTCAGACAAGATTACTTTTCACATGGCCAACTGTACGTTGCATGCTCAAGAGTAAGCTCAGCGCACAGCTTGGTCATATTACAACCAGATGGTCGAACTGACAATGTGGTATACAAAGAGATCCTTAACAAATAATTATTGGTATATTTTCCCTCAGTTTAAAAAGATGTAATTTTTTTCTTAATAAAAATTTTAAGGCAGTACTTCGCCACTGCGAAGCACGGGTATTTTGCTAGTTAAATATAATTCATCATGAAGTTTTACTAACTCTCCAATGTCTTATCCATATATTGATGAAAAGAAATACCACAGCAGCAAATATTACAAACCTGGCAAACTCATTTTCTAACAAACTTGACTTAAAAAGTTTACTGTTAACAAATTTTTAAAATGAAAATAAAGTTAATTACCTTAGTATTCAGTAACTCGTGTAGTAATATGTTTGAATCTTTACTTTTAGCATCAAATGTATGCCTAATTTTTCAGTGATTATATAGAAAATGTCTGTGAATAAATTCAGTCAGTCCATACAAATCTATACTAATAAAAGGCAAAGCCCTCACTGACTGACTGACTCATTCACTCACTCACTTACTCACTGACTGACTCACTCATCACTAATTCTCCAACTTCCCATGTAGGTAGAAGGCTGAAATTTGGCAGGCTCATTGCTTACAGGTTACTTACAAAAGTTGGGCAGGTTTAATTTTGAATTTCTACGCGTAATGGTCATAACTGGAACCTATTTTCATCCATATACTGTAATAGACTGCAGCTCGATGGCCGTGGGAGGCGGAGTTGCGTCTCGCATCATCACACCTCCCACGTAATTGAGTGCCTGCCCATATAAGGTAAATATTCGTGGGTGAAGGACTGTATTTAGCATATTCATAAGTAAAAATATCTGAATCACAAACTGATGTTAATTATATTTTGTCCATGAATACTTATTAAATAATTCCAAATAGTCTGTCTGCTTCCTTTCATAGCTTTTCCCATGGTTGTGCTGCTTCCAGGCATGTATTTTCGTATTAAAGCATTTAACCAATCACATTTCAGCCATCATTTGTTGCCAGGCAGAGAGGCCTTCACAATTCATTGTGCAGGCACTCTAACACAGAATAAATGTCGATTAACCTGTTGCTTCAACCAATCAGATTTTGAGTTGGTGTCAGTAGGGCCCTCTAGCAGGCGTACGGCAACGTCACCGTATTCAGACCCATTGATTGGATAGAAGCTGATATGAAGAACGCACCGCAAGCGCTCTGAGCGCACAATCATCGCGCGCACTATGGCCAACTCCATGGCAGGATTCTGGACAATATTATTTGCCAGACACAGACCAGATTTCAAGACCATGAAAACCTGATGTTTGTCACGCTCCTCAAGCCCCAAAAGTTTCGGGAATACAAGAAAAATTTCCCGTATGCAGCCTTCTCAGGTTTAACACAGGAGCCACGGAGCGGTTTTTGATCCGTCTCGGCTAAAAACAGAACTGACTGTAATGTATGCCATAGATGATTTTGCAGGAAAATCTCCCACTGATCTCCTTGACTTCCTTCATCAGAAAAATCTGAATAAGAGCATGGGGCAGCTGTTCACATTGGTATATTTGGCGATGACCATTCCCGTGTACACTGCTTCTGTCGAGCGGACATTTTCAGCCCTAAAGCGAATTAAAACTAATGCCAGAAATACGACAGGGCAGGTTCGACTTTCAGCATTAGCTTCGATGGCGACAGAAAGGGACTTTTTGATGGAATTGAAGCGCACTTCGTTAACACACTACTTCTCTGCCGCGAAGCACGGGTATTTTGCTAGTTTTATGATAAATCAGCTAGTCAATGATGATTTCTTCATAAAGCCTACACTGAAAAAAGCCAAAAAAAGTACTACCGTTTGTTATTATAATGAGGTGGAATCTCCCTATTTAAAACATGAAATTAAAGTCCTAAAACCACTACAAGAAGGCATGTTGGAATGAACATTTACAAATACAGCAGGCACCAGTATTCACAATAAATGAAATGCTATCTTCTAAAAACATACTTCCTCTCAATCTGCACTGAATGAGGATTAACAATTTTAAAACTGTATACCCTACTCATCCCTACAAGCGTAGCCTATTGCAAATACCCCCAGGATTAGACACACACTGCTATACAGGCAAAGTAATACCAGCCCCCAGTATAAAAAAAAAAATATATATATATATATATATATATATATATATATATATATATATATATATATATATATATATATATATATATATATATATATATATATATATATATATATATATATATATATATATATATATATAAAAACACCTTCCAGTACATAATCCTTAGCAGGTCAGTAAAAAGTACAACAAAAAGAAACAATACACAGATCATAACCAGATAGAAGCAATATTTGAGATGCAGACAAGTGGAAAGAGGAGGAAGGCACAAGGCTATGTCACATTAGCAATTTTCAGCTCTAGCATTCATTTACATAATCTCAGCCAGTCAGAGGCAAGTTCCAGTGAATCTAATAAATACCTGGCAACTAAGACCAACTAGTCTGAGATTTTCTAATATAAAATCAAATAAGCCAAACTTAAACCCCATATAACATGAATGAAGAGACCTGAAGATGGCAATTTACAACTAATTCCCATCCAATCTAAAGGAACTTGAGTATTGGTCAAGAAGAACGGGATGAACTGCCCAAATTCAGATATATGTTTGTAGAGACATATCTAAGAAGACTCAAATCTCAATTCCTGCCAAAGGGGCTACTACAAAGTACTGAATTAAGGATCAGAATACTTAATATATATGTAAGTTTGATTATCCTTTTTTTAAAACTTCATTATTATGTTAACACACAGCAAGAACAAACACTAACAGCCAAAATAAATTCTAGCTGCATTTTGGCAATTGTTATTTAATTAAAAAAGCCATCAAAATCCCAAGCAGCTGCACCCAATAAAAATGAAGCATCAGCACTGCCACCTTGTTTTCAGTTTATTACTGACAGGTAGGCACCCAAGTCCTAAACTACACAGCCTGTTGTACATTAAAGCACTATACCTCACCCCTGTCACTTAATTCTCCTTACAAAGGTGCACTGTGCCCTCACAAAAAGTGTTTTGCTCCTGGACCCCACTCCATCCCTACTTCCCATTCCTCACAGCTGTAGTAGAAAGACTGGGACAGGGTAAGAATAGCAAGTGAAGTATAAGAGAAAACAAGTACAGTACAATCCCTTTTAACTGGCCTCGCATTAACCGGCCGACAGATTAACCAGCCTTTTAAAATAAAAAAAAAAATAAAAAATAATAATCCTGAGCTCTTCTTTATACTGTATGTATGCTCTTTCCTGGAAGGTGTGAGGCATTTTAAAACCAGCAAACAACAAAACAGTGTTCAAATTAAATAAAGTGCAGTGTATCAAAAGTCTTCTTTAAATCAATAATCGATTAAAACCAGTGAATTAGTGGAGGTTAAAATCAATTAGTAAAAAAACAAATCCTTTAAAAACAACACAAACAAGGTTAAAACAATGGCTGGAAGCAGTCTCTTAAAATCCAAAACACGGTGCCACCTTCTTTTTACTTGGCAGCTCCCCTGCTTCTCCCATCAGGCTTCGCAACAGGGGAGTCACCCTACCTGCAGGTGCAGCTGCCTTCACTGGTCCGGTAGCTCTCCAATCCCTGGCTACATCGGGCTCCATCCGGACAGAGACTTAGGTTCTTTCCCCAACGGCCAGGGCACTCATGCTGGGGCTAAACCAGCTCAAAGCCTCCATGAACGCTGCTGCCTTTTGACGGCCAGTCATCTTCAATACCGGTCACTCCAGCTTCATGATGGCTGAACTGATCGGCCACACATACCACGCCCCCTAGCTAAGCCGCAAGTGCTGCAATTATTTATTTAAAAAGTGGCCTTTTTGACTTGAGCTGTGGACCCGCTACACCACACTATCCAGTCGTCGTACAAGAAAAAAACCCATGTGCAAAATTGTGGATGAAGCCTTGTTGATATGGATTCTTCAGAAACGTTGAAGAGGCATAGTACATACCTTAGAAATATTTTTCTACATGAAAATAGGTATGCATCGGATTAACCGGCCAAAATGGCAACCGGCCATGGGTCCAGTCCCGAGGTGGCCGGTTAAGAGGGATTGTACAGTACTGGGCAAGTCGATGGCAGACTTGTTTTATTATTTTGGAGTTGTCCAGAGGGCAGTGGCAAAGTATTGTTTATACCATGCCATTCAGAATGAAAAGCCAGGTGGCATCATTGGACTCTTATGGAAAACTGGGGTTGTCAAAGTATCAAGAGTCCGCACAATCTATTTTTCTTTCTCTTTAAAAGATGCATAATTTGCATTCATTTTCTACACAGTAATTCTTTTGAAATTATAAAGAAATGTTTGCCATATCTGCATATAGATTTTACACCAGCTACTCTATTCTATCATGTTAAAAATGTACAAATATGATAAATTATTCCAGTGTCAGCATTTTTATGAGTGTGCTTAAGTAAACTGTAGAAAGTACTAGCAATATAATTATATTTCCTGCACAAATAAAATCACTTTCCCTACTGTGACCCTGGAATACAAAAATATACATGCTGTATACACAAAAGAAAAATCTATAGATTCCCATATTTTAAAAAGCCCAGCATAAAGCAAGCTTTAAATAAGAAATAATAAAGCACAATTATTATTTTCATAAAAGTAAACGTACTCAGAAAATATACATATATAAAACACACAATAATTAAGATTGAATCTAAATTTTACTACAGCAGGACTTTGTCTGTGCAAATTATTTTGAAATCTTAAGACATTTTTACACTTCACCATGGTTTGGCCTAGGTTTCTTTCATAATACTCTGAATCACATCTACCCGGTTTGATAACGAAAGATAAAATTAACTCAAGCTATATAGGCTCAGGACTCAAAAAAAACATACTCATGAAGGTCAAGTAAAACCACACCAAGTTAATGTTTTACTCCACATAAATATCCATGCCAGGGAAAGATCATTTTTAAAATATATTTAAAACAATTAGTAAAGGCTCAAAATATTCCAGTTTTTTATTCTTAACAAGCTTACACCTTTTCGCCAACATTCATGTTGAGGGACTTAATTTAAAATAACAGGTGGTCACCAATGCACCAATTCCCTGCTATTCTTTAACACTTCATGTAACCTGTTTATCTCTGTTTTGTTAATCATTTGCTCAAAGATTAAAGACTGGCACTCATTATGAGCTGTTAATGACCATCCCTTAATGTTTACCTGCTAGGGCACATAATGTTGCAACACCGTCAAGGTACCACTCCTATCCACAGATGGAGATACCAGAAATTAGGGATGCTCCAATCAAGTTTTTTTAGGCTAATACCAATCACTGATTTCATGTTACTTGCTCAGTTGATTCTGATTTTTTTTTCTTTATACCTTTAAAAAACTTTTACACTAACCTCCTGCATAATCAGACAAATAGGAGTTTTATGATCTATATTAAAGTATATTTTTATAAACTATAGACCAGAGATGTTAACTGTTAATTTTTATATTAATAAAAAGAAATTCTGCAGGCTTATTGTTCAGTGACCATAAAATCCTAAAATGAATAAAATTTCCTTAACCTCCTTAATATTAGACCCGAACATTACTCAATTCATAAAAACAGCGTTAAAAGTGTTAGTTCCAAATGTCACTTGGGCAACTGTATAGACATGTCTAGCCAAGTGTCAGATGTGAGGGTTACTCTGGCTGTAAAAATGCTAACAGTGTTGGTCAAGAGCGTTACTTGGGCAATAGTATAGGCATGTTTTACATAAGTGTCAGGCCTGAGTGTTACCCAGGCAATGGTGTAGATGCGTCTTGTTGTAGCCTCATTATGGTGTCTCGTAAGAAATGTTTTTCAGCTGTCCAAGTGTTGTTCAGTCTTGACAGTTTCTGTGATGTTGAGGAGTTACTCATCAGCAGTGATGATAAAGTTCATCTGTCTTCAGGCAGTGAAATTGAAATGGACAGTGAAACTGAAAGGGATTCTGATGCTTCAAATAAACCACCACCACTTCATTTTGATTTTATGGGGCAGTCAGGAATAAAAGTGAATGTTGACAGCCAAGATCCACTTACATACTTTAATAGGGCCCTATGATTTCCAGGATGCTGAAAACACGGACAGAATCACAGAATTAACGCATTAACAGATTTTAGATTTAAAAAACGGATATGTGCGTAATTTAGAGACTGAAAGGGTGACTGTTACAAAACTTCCCAATAAATTAAATGATTGAATAATCTGCACTTCTATCATTCAGATACTATTTTCTAGTTTGTTGTGTTTCATGCGAACGCAGTTCTTTTAGAAATCCATTCATGCCTCTATCTGTTTCTGTGCATGTTTCCTGCAGGTTTTCTTGTTAAAGGCACGTGAATTAGCTAGCTGCACATTACAGAAATCTGGAAGCAAGCAGTATCAGATACCCTAATTACTTAGCAACTCAGTTATGCGATCACAAAACAGAAACACTAATTTTTTTTTTTCCTTCTTTGGACTTTCCTCGTACTATTTTTTTTTTTGTTTTGCTGTGTTTGTTTTCTGTGGTTCACAGCGATACCTTGTATTGCTCGTCAATATTTGAAAAACATCCATTGGAATTTAACTCATTGTCACCCTCCTATAGAAAAGGCAGAGACGAAAAAATGATAACAGTTCATATTAGGGAAAAAAACTTTACACTTTTTCAGCTCTCGATTGCGGCAAAAAGGAAAAAAAAGACGTTGCCAGTGAATTCGGAATTTCACCATCAACACAGTCAACTTCCTTGAAAGACCGAGCAAAAAAAGAAGAAAAAATATTGGGTTGCAAACATATGTGAACTGCTGCATTTGAAGACGCCGAAAAAGCAGTTTTTATGTGGTTCAGTGATGCTCGTTCAAGAAACATTCCTATTATTAAGGCACTCATTCAAGAAAATGTGAGGTTTCTAAACTCTCTTGGGACCTCCCACAACTGGACAACAAGCTGAAGAGCGTCCTGAAGTATGATCACCGCATCTGTGGAAGACTGTTTATCTGTTGCTGGGGCAACAGCAGACTCACAGCTTTGGAGTGGCTCTTCACCAAAAGCAAACATAAAAGATCTCGATGGGTGATGCAGGGCACAGTATTACTTGGCCACTAACCTGGTCACAACCCTGCCTGACTGCTGTGTCTGTGTATAGGAGAGTGGCAGATCACGCTACAATGAATAACCGTGCTGTTCCCATTTCAAGCCGAATAAAGCTGGTGTTGCTAAAGTACTCAGAGACTTAGCCTCGTGTTTTGGGGTGCAAGTCAGGGACTTATAGCGCGCCTATGATCTTTTAGGATTTGCTTCTGTGGCGCCTCACTGCAGCGTTGTGAGCCTGCGGTTGCACTTCAGTGTGACGTTCCCGTTGGGTTGGGGGTGGGGGATCCCAAAAGAGTTCAGAAACCTCACAATATCAAGAAGAAGAAAAGGATGATTTAGCTTCTGATTGATAACTGTGCTGCCCACAACAGGCTTCCGCATTTAGATAATGTTCAGGTTGAATTCCTCCTACCTAATTGCACATCAGTGCTTCAGCCATTGGGTTTGGGCATCATTCGCACCCTGAAAGTCTATTATTGCAAGGAAATGCTGAGAAAAATTCTCGTCATTATTACTTGTAGACAAGAGAAGATTAAAATTAATGCAAAAGAAGCTAAAGTTAAAGAAAGCACTATAGTGACAAATACAAAATCTCATTACCACGAAATTTTCACTACAATGAAATATTTTTTAGGTCCCTGACTGTTCGTTGTAACAGAATTTTACCTGTAATTACTTTAAGATATGCAGTAGATGAAGCTACAGATGTAATGATGCATCTGGTTTAAAAAAACAGATTTAGGTTTAAAAAACATTAGAAATCATTTAAATAATTCCAATCACAGGTACTGAAGACCAGTACTTTTTGTTACCTTTATGTATAGCTTCAACTTATCACCTTTTCACAGGCAACAATTCAGTCCCTTCACAACAACCAGCTGAATCTTAATGACATTTTAGCAGTGGTTACAGACAATGCATCATACTCAACTCAATTGCTGGAATTTTAGAGTGGAAATAATAGATCGTTATTTGGAACACATGCATTTCATGTGTGTTCCGTTTCTACAGTAATCTGTGTAAACACATTGTTAAAACAGAAACTTTTTCATATTTTAATAATAAATGTTACAAAATGTAGGCATAAACTATAGAATATGTTTAAAACCCCAGCAGTCGAGTCACTCCCAGATAATCAAACAAGGCATGAGCTGGGAAAACTTAATGAACGTTCTGCGACGGTGGGGGATGGAATAGCCCGCTACTTGCTGCTCGTCTTAATCGGCACATTTAGAAGACAAAAGACGGTTGCAGAGAAGTGAGAACGGTTTTAAGGTGGGCCAGATCTATGAGTTTTTTCGTAGACTCTGGTAATTCTAGTGTTAAGGCATATGAAGACTTAAGTGCCAACTTAAGCGAAAAATTTAAGAAAACGTACTAAGTAATTGCAACACAAACACTGACTTAATCATTTTTAATATGAAAAGATGCCGACAAAAGGAGAGAGGAAGAAGCGGGCAGCAAGGGTAGAGAAAAGAAGAGCTGCTCAGGAAACAGCAAGCGCATCAACCTCTGAGCAAACAAATGCTAAACGTACAGAGAAAGAGGATGAAAACTATGAATGCTCAAGTCAAGGTATTCCCTGGATGCTATTGTGCAGTGTGCTGTTACTGGTTATATATATTCTCTGACAATCAATTAATTGATATTGACAATTAAACTCTGCTTAAATGTAAATATAATGCACCTATAGGTTTTAATCATTTTAAATCATTAATTGCACTACAGCTTATTTCTGTTAAAATACATATACTATATTTATACAATTGTGTTTATTTCTATAGTGCACTAACTAGAAATTCATAATTCTTGTGGTGTAATATTATATATGGATTACCATTTTAATTATGTAGTACTTGATTCTTACCGAAGCTAATGCTGTATGACACACAGCAACAAAAACAAACAAAAAAAAAAAGCTTATTGTTTACTAAGCAGTAATTTCAAATTTATCGTTATCTTTTCATTTTCCAATTAAAAGTGCAAGCTGCTGCATTTTAAACAAGCACACTGTCCAAACTCAAGCTCTATTCGTTTTAATTTAAAGGACAAAATAAAGGTTTAAAATCCTTAAAGCAGGTTTGCTTGACATTTGTCTAGATGCAGAGGACAGCTTCTCCAATTACTTTTACTTCAGTTTTTTTACTCTACTTTCTTCAGCATAAAGGCTTACCAGAAACCCTTACCAGAAATATTGGGAACATTGGGATTCTATGGAATTAAATGTACTTTTTTCATGTACTTATGATGCTGTCCAAGGAAAATAATTAACTGTTAGTGCATTATACAGAAGTTCCACGCGTGTTTGGAGCCTGTATACAGTGAAGAGTGCAATACAAAAATAAATTACCAACACAGTTTTATAAAATGTAATGATCGATTCACTTTATCAATTGAATTTCTGATAATATAAAAAGTCTGGCTTGAGAAAATGATGACAAATTAAAATGATATGTTGGACTGTTTCTTTAAGCTTGTTTACGCAATACTAGACAGAATTTTAAATTTATTGAAGTTCAGGGGCTGCAAACTTGAAAGCTTTTTCTTAAAGACAAACTCTCAAATAAATGTATACTGTACATACAGAGTAATTATTTCACCAATGCATTGCCTTAATTTTGCAAACCTTTCATTTCCCTCCTGCCAGCAATCCAGGAGTACAAAACTGTTCACCTTGTCAAACAAATAAAAGGACAAATCTTTGAGTAAAAATATTGTATCACCATCAACACAAAAAAAATCCATTATTTTTCAGCTGTCGCATTCCTTGCGTCAAGCCACTCTTGAACAAGAGACAGCATCAGAAGCGTCTCGCCTGGGCTAAAGACAAAACTGCTGCTGAGTGGTCCAAAGTTATGTTCTCTGATGAAAGTAAATTTTGCATTTCCTTTGGAAATCAAGGTCCCGGAGTCTGGAGGAAGAGAGGAGAGGCACAGAATCAACGTTGCTTGAGGTCCAGTGTAAAGTTTCCACAGTCAGTGATGGTTTGGGGTGCCATGTCACCTGCTGGTGTTGGTCCATTGTGTTTTCTGAGGTCCAAGGTCAATGCAGCCGTCTACCAGGAAGTTTAAGAGCACTTCATGCTTCTTGCTGCTGACGCACTTTATGGAGATGTAGATTTCATTTTTCAACAGGACCTGGCACCTGCACACAGTGCCAAAGCTACCAGTACTTGGTTTAAGGACCATGGTATCCCTGTTCTTGATTGGCCAGCAAACTCGCCTGACCTTAACCCCATAGAAAATCTATAGGGTATTGTGAAGAGGAAGATGCAATACGCCAGAACCAACAATTCAGAAGAGCTGAAGGCCACT
Organism: Polypterus senegalus; assembly: GCF_016835505.1. Lineage (NCBI taxonomy): Eukaryota > Metazoa > Chordata > Cladistia > Polypteriformes > Polypteridae > Polypterus > Polypterus senegalus. The sequence continues at coordinate 71,329,653 of NC_053161.1, forward strand.
ATCAGAGCAACATGGGCTCTCATAACACCTGAGCAGTGCCACAGACTGATCGACTCCATGCCACGCCGCATTGCTGCAGTAATCCAGGCCAAAGGAGCCCCAACTAAATATTGAGTGCTGTATATGCTCATACTTTTCATGTTCATACCTTTCAGTTAGCCAACATTTCTAAAAATCCTTTTTTTGCATTGGTCTTAATTGATATTCTAATTTTCCGAGATACTCAATTTGGGACTTTCATTAGTTGTCAGTTCTAATCATCAAAATTAAAAGAAATAAACATTTGAAATAAATCAGTCTGTGTGTAATGAATTAATCTAATATACAAGTTTCACTTTTTGAATGGAATTACTGAAATAAATCAACTTTGTCATGATATTCTAATTTTATGACCGGCACCTGTATACATGTAAATTACACATTTCATGATATTCAGCAATTTAAACAGTTCCAAATTATATATTTGCATATACATGCTTAATTTTGTCTAACAGTCTGTATCATGCAGGCGGAAATTTATTTTATAACATTCTCTACCACAGCATGCTATACTATACCATATTTACAGCTGGGAAATTCAATTTCCATCCAGTGTTATTAACAGTTTTTTTAATTCTTTTTCCTCTACACAATAGACAAGGGCTGCCCACATATTTTCGGCTTGCAAGTTACTTTTAAAATGACCAGGTCAAGATGATCTACTGACATTAAAAATTATATACAGTAATCCCACCTTGATCGCGGGGGTTGTGTTCCAGAACCGCCCACGATAGATGAAAACCATATGTTTGTATGGTTAATTTTATATATTTTAAGCCCTTATAAACTCTCCCACACTGTTAACATTATTAGAGCCCTCTAGACATGAAATAACACCCTTTAGTCAAAAGTTTAAACTGTGCTTCATGACAAGACAGAGATGACAGTTCTTTCTCACAATTAAAAGAATGCAAATATATCTTCTCTTCAAAGGAATCCGTGTCAGGAGCAGAGAGAGAGAGAGAGAGAGAGAGAGAGAGAGAGAGAGAGAGAGAGAGAGAGAGAGAGAGAGAGAGAGAGAGAGAGAGAGAGAGAGAGAGAGAGAGAGAGAGAGAGAGAGAGAGAGAGAGAGAGACCAAGAGAAAAGCAATCAAAAAATCAATACGTGCTTTTGGGCTTTTAAGTATGCCAAAGCACGGCGATAAAGCGCCATTTTTTAGAGGAGCGTCCGTATCCTCTAGGCAAACAACATCTGTGCAAGAGAAAACAAAGAGAGAGACAGAGAAAAGCAAACAATCAAGCACCGCGCGGGAAGCATATCATATATCATTGAGGAGTTTTAGTTAATACGTAATACATGCTCTGATTGGGTAGCTTCTAAGTCATCCGCCAATAGCATCCCATGTATGAAATCAACTGGGCAAACAAACTGAGGAAGCATGTACCATAAATTAAAATACCCATTATCCGCAGAAATCCGCGAACCAGAGAAAAATCCGTGATATATATTTAGATATGCTTACATTTAAAATCCGCGATGAATTGAAGCTGTGAAAGCTGAAGAGCGATATAGCGAGGGATCACTGTATATCTCTCTCTCTCTATATATACAGTAATCCCTCCTCGATCGCGGGGGTTGCGTTCCAGACCCCCCCGCGATAGGTGAAAATCCGCGAAGTAGAAACCATATGTTTGTATGGTTATTTTTGTATATTTTAAGCCCTTATAAACTCTCCCACACTGTTAACATTATTAGAGCCCTCTAGACATGAAATAACACCCTTTAGTCAAACGTTTAAACTGTGCTTCATTACAAGACAGAGATGGCAGTTCTTTCTCATAATTAAAAGAATGCAAACATATCTTATCTTCAAAGGAGCACCGTGAAGAGCAGATAATGTCAGAGAGAGCTAAGCTAAGAAAAAGCAAACAATCAAAAAATCAATACCTGCTTTTAAGTACAGTATACAGAAGCACCGCGATAAAGCGGCATTTTGTAGAGGAGCGTCCTATCTTCTAGGCAAACAGCCACTGTGTAAACAGCCCCTCTGCTCACACCCTCCGTCAGGCAGAGAGAATGAGAGACAGAGAGAAGCAAACAAAACAAGCGCCACGCGGGAAGCATATCTTATAGCATTGAGGAGTTTTAGTTAATATGTAATACATGCTCTGATTGGGTAGCTTCTAAGCCATCCGCCAATAGCGTCCCTTGTATGAAATCAACTGGGCAATCAAACTGAGGAACATGTAACCTAAATTAAAAGACCCATTGTCCTCAGAAAGCGGCGAATCAGCGAAAAATCCGTGATATATATTTAGATGTGCTTACATTTAAAATCCGCGATAGAGTGAAACCGCGAAAGTCAAAGCGCGATATAGCGAGGGATTACTGTATATTATATATATTATATATATATATATATATATATATTTATTGCTCAAAAGAATTAAAGGAACACTTTTAATCAGAGTATAGCATAAAGTCAATGAAACTTATGGGATATTAATCTGGTCAGTTAAGTAGCAGAGGGGTTGTTAATCAGTTTCAGCTGCTGTGGTGTTAATGAAATTAACAACAGATGCACTAGAGGGGCAACAATGAGATGACCCCAAAACAGGAATGGTTTAACAGGTGGAGGCCACTGACATTTTTTCCTCCTCATCTTTTCTGACTGTTTCTTCACTAGTTTTGCATTTGGCTACAGTCAGTGTCACTACTGGTAGCATGAGGCGATACCTGGACCCTACAGAGGTTGCACAGGTAGTCCAACATCTCCGGGATGGCAAATCAATACGTGTCATTGCCAGAAGGTTTGCTGTGTCTCCCTGCACAGTCTCAAGGGCATAGAGGAGATTCTAGGAGACAAGCAGTTACTCTAGGAGAGCTGGAGAGGGCCATAGAAGGTCCATAACCCATCAGCAGGACCAGTATCTGCTCCTTTGGGCAAGGAGGAACAGGATGAGCACTGCCAGAGCCCTACAAAATGACCTCCAGCAGGCAACTGGTGTGAATGTCTCTGACCAAACAACCAGAAAGAGTTCATGAGGGTGACCCAAGGGCCCTATATCCTCTAATGGGCACTGAGCTCACTGCCCAGCAGCATGCAGCTCGATTGGCATTCGCCATAGAATACCAGAATTGGCAGATGCACCACTGGTGCCCTGTGCTTTTTACAGATGAGAGCAGGTTCACCCTGAGCACGTGACAGAAGTGAAAGGGTCTGGAGAAGCCATGGAGAACATTATGCTGCCTGTAACATCATTCAGCATGAGCAGTTTGGTGGTGGGTTAATGATTGTCTGGGGAGGCATATCCATGGAGGGTCACACAGACCGCTACAGGCTTGACAAAGGCACCTTGGCTGCCATTAGGTATCAGGATGAAATCCTTGGACCCATTGTCAGACCCTATGCTGGTACAGTGGCTCCTGTTGCACGACAATTCCTGGCCTCATGTGGTGAGAGTATGCAGGCAGTTCCTGGAGGATGAAGGAATTGATACCATTGACTGGCCACCACACTTTCCTGACCTAAATCCAATAGAACACCTCTATGACATTATGTTTTGGTCTATCCAATGCCACCAGGTTGCACCTCAGACTGTCCAGGAGCTCAGGAATGCCCTGGTCCAGATCTGGGAGGAGATCCCCCACAACACCATCTGTCATCTCATTAGAAGCATGCACCGATGTTGTCAGGCATGTATACAAGAACACAGGAGCCATACAAAGTGCTGCGTACAATTTTGAGTTGCTGCAATTAAATTTTGGCAAAATGGACTAGCCTGCCACATCATTTTTTCACTCTGATTTTTGGGGCATCTTTGAATTCAGGGCTCTGTAGGTTGATCATTTTCATTTCCATCAAGCGATGTGGCATCCTTTCATTCCTAACACATTACCCAGTCTATATCAGTATAGATATCCAGGAGGATTTCTTTTTCCCATTGAGATCTGATGTGTTTTCAAAGTGTTCCTTTAATTTTTTTGAGCAGTTTATATATATATATATATATATATATATATATATATATATATATATATATATATATATATACATACATACATACACACACTAGCAGAATACCAAGCTTCGCATCGGAGAAGTAGTGTGTTAAAGAAGTTATGAAAAAGAAAAGCAAACATTTTAAAAATAACATATATATACATACATACATATATACATATATACATATACACACATATATATATATATACATACATACATATACATACATACATACATACATACATACATACATATATATACATACATACATACATACATACATACATATATACATATATATACACATATATACACATACATATATATACATATATATACACATACACATATATACATACTGTATATACACATATACATATCTACATATATACTGTATATACACATATATATATACAAATCCTCATATATATATCTACATATATATATATATATATTAGGGGTGGGACTCGATTAAAAAAATTAATCCAATTAATTAGAGGCTGTGTAAGAATTAATCTTGATTAATCGTATGTAATCCTTACGTAAATTTGCCCCAAATCGCAAATGTTTTTTTTTTTAATTTAAAAGGGTTTTAGTGGGTGACAGAATCAAATAATAGACATGGACATGAATATTGTAAACTGAAGCTGTTTTAATTTCTGAAAAAAAAAGCTTTTAAACTGCATTTGAATTCAAAACAGAAACAAAAATATCATCCCTGGTTAAAATTGGGCAGACTTAAAAATAAAGTGGTAGTTTAAGTACTTTAAGTACATTTTCAGAATAGTATTGTCTTTAAATAATAATAATCAAAATTTCAACATAAAGTGCAGTTTTTCTTCTTAAAAAAATAAGTCAGAAACATAAAAGGTAATTTGACCAACTTAATCTTTAAACTCTGAGTAACATTAGCCAAAATTATTTTGTACATTAGGCTAAAACAGTGTGATCATTGAACATTTTGTAATTAGATGTAATTAGAATTACTAACGGTCACGGAAGTCCAATGATCCCCAGTAAGAGCCACAAAGTCCGCTTTCTGTAATGCATCTGATTTTGCTTGCTTTTCAGTGTGCACAAAACCATGCTTTTATCAAGGCTTCGCTCGGGTAGTCAAAATGATCAGTCATAGGAACGTGCTTTATTCCGACTCTAACATTTTTGTAGCTGTGATGTGTGCATCAGTGTAATGGATGTACCAGGAAATCATGCATTGACAAAAGTTCCCGTTTGCTTGAAATTGAAAGTGTGATTAAATGCGTTATTTTTTAACGCGTTATGGAGTACATGCATCGAAGCTTCTCAGCTGTGCTTGTGCTAAGAAAGGGAAAATTTTAAAAATAATGTAACATGATTCTCGTTAACCTAATATTTTTCATACGTCCCAAACCAAGGAGATCTGAAGGTAAAATGAATTGGGTAGCGCGTACATAGTCAGTACATCCCCTCTCGGGAATCGAACCTCGAATGTGGCGTTAGAGGCGAAGACTAGGTTTGGGAGGTAGGTTTGGATTTTTTTTTTCTCCCTAAATAATAAAAAACATCATTTAAAAACTGCATTTTGTGATTACTTGTGTTATATTTGACTAATGGTTAAATGTGTTTGATGATCAGAAACATTTTGTGTCACAAACATGCAAAAGAATAAGAAATCAGGAAGGGGGCAAATAGTTTTTCACACCACTGTGTGTGTGTGTGTATATATATATATATAAATATAAATAATATCTATCCTCTTTAATAAAACCCCGGTGCGTCCAGGTGTCCGTGTGTCTTCTGGTGAAGTGCGCATGGCCACACAGCACGTATTCAGTCTCTTCCTGTGCATTCCCTGTGCAGAGTGACAGAGACAGACACACACACACACACAGGCGCGCGCGAGACAGACACACACACACAGGCACGCACGAGACAGACACACACACACACCGGTGCAAGAGAGAGACACACACTCACACAGTTGCGTGCGAGGGAGAGACAGACAGACACACACACAGAGGCGAGAGAGACACACACACACAGGCTCGCGCATGCATTGTTGCAAAGTTACTTTTCTTGGTTGTTTATTAAATTACGAATTTTTCAAATGTTCATTTTTTTCCCTGTGCTTAAAACTCATTAAAATATTTGACGGAAAGAGTGAATAGGACCCTGAAGACTATGGTTGCCTCCTATGTGAGCGAACACCGCCAAGACTGGGATAAGTGGCTACCGGAGCTCCGATTTGCTATCAACACAGCGATGCATGAGGCCACTGGTGAGACACCTACTCGGGTGGCTATCGGCCGACAACTCAAAAGTCCTCTTGACCGTCTTATCACCCCAGCACCTCTCCCTGATTCAAAGACATACACCACAATTCAGATTCTCGAAAAATTAAAGCAGCAAGTACAAAGGAGGTTGATGAGTGCGACATCCAGGCAGGCTAAGTATTATAATGCACGACTGCGAGTGGTACCCTTTGCTGTCAGGGACTTGGTTTGGATTAGGGCTCACCCACTCTCCAATGCTGTCAACAGGTTCACTGCTAAGCTAGCGCCCAAATGGGTGGGTCCAGTAAAAATTATAAAATGCTTATGACCAGTTAATTTCCGCATACAAAGGGGTAGTGGTGTAGATGCCATAGTGGAAACAATTTATGTGGGGATCTATATAGCGCTGCCACATAAATATATGTTTTCTGTTGTCGATCGGGTGTTGTAGGGAATATGCTTACATCCGGAGATTGACAGTGGTGCCCCAGAGGTGGAACTTCCGGTTTTACTGTTTTCTTTCGGCAGTCATTTGCATAAAGCGTGCCGTTTTTAAGAGACAAAGGAGAAGAGGAGAAAAGGAAAAAGGAGAATCGGAGAGAAAAACGCAGATTAGTTACTGCACTGGCCATACAAGAAGTCTAGGAGCTCCTACAGTCCTGGCAGAAGGTGGAAGGTATTCTTTTGATCGGGGAATCAAACGTTCTGCTAATTCCTATGGACTCGGGTGAGCTATTTCAAAGGACTAATATTATATCATGGCGCAGGACTGACTGTATGTCTTTTATGATGAAGAGGTGATTGTGATAGTAGTCCGTAAATTTTCAGGACACCTCGTTTGGCCTGCCGGCAGTTGCAGGACAGAACATTGGACATTTGTGGATCTATTTATCATCTCTTGAAGGGGAACTGGGGGAATTAATATTGTTATTGTGTAAATATATGTATATATTTGTGGCGCTACAGAATAAGGGTTATTTATGGTGGAAGGGGGTGGTGCATGTGTAAGGGATTATCTTCTATTTTTTCAATGTACAGGTATATAATATACTCGTTATTTGATGATAGATCATGACTATTTGGTTTTTTTGGGGGCTATAAAGTACAGTAATTCCTCCTCGATCGCGGGGGTTGCGTTCCAGAACCCCCCGCGATAGGTGAAAATCCGCGAAGTACAAACCATATGTTTGTATGGTTATTTTTATATATTTTAAGCTCTTCGAAACTCTCCCACACTGTTTATAAATATTCTCCACACAGTTATACAGTAAACCCTCGTTTATAGCGGTTGATCCGCTCCAGACAGATAAATGAATTTCCAAGAAGTAGGATTCTTTATTTATAAATCTAATATTTTCACAGTTAGAGCATTGAAAACCTGTTCACGACCTTCTAAATACGTGTTTAACATTATTAGAGCCCTCTAGACATGAAGTAACACCCTTTAGTCAAAAGTTTAAACTGTGCTCCATGACAAGACAGAGATGACCGTTCTTTCTCACAATTAAAAGAATGCAAACAGATCTTCCTCTTCAAGGTGCGCCATCAGGAGCGGAGAATGTCAGATAGTGAGAGTAAAGTAAACAATCAAAAATCAATAGGGCTGTTGCGCTTTTAAGTATGCAAGCACCGCAATAAAGCGGCGCAATGAAGGGATCAATGTAAAGCATTTTTTTACAGGCGCGTCCGTATCTAAGCTAACAGCCACTGTGCAAACAGCCCCTCTGCTCACACCCCCTCCGTCAGGAGCAGATAATGGGGCCAATCATACGCCTCCCTGATGGTATTGCATGATGGATAAGTATCTGCCTGTATTTCTCAGAGAGAGTGAGCAAACAATGAAAAATCAATACGGGCTGTTAGAGCTTTTAAGTGTCTTGGCAGCGCTGGAAGCATATCGTATATCATTGAGGAGTTTTATTTAATATGTAATACGTGCTCTGATTGGGTAGCTACTCAGGCATCCGCCAATAGCGTCCCTTGTATGAAATCAACCAGGCAAACAAACTGAGGAAGCATGTACCATACATTGAAAGACCCATTGTCCGCAGAAATCCGCGAACCAGTAAAAAATCCATGATATATGTTTAGATATGCTTACATTTAAAATCCGCGATGGAGTGAAGCCGCGAAAGTCGAAGCGTGATATAGCGAGGGAACACTGTATTGGCATTAAGGGTCTGAACCGGGTAGAATAAAGGGTGTACAGGAAATTGTTTGGGGTGTGATATTGGCCTATCCTTTTATCATCTGCCGTTACTTAGGACTATTAGCGGTAGCAATCGGCTCGTGTTAGTGCGCGGGACGAATTGTTACAATGTAAAGGGTATCGCTATCCACAATAAATTAGCATAGTCTCCTAAGAGGGATGGGGTAAAAAAACACTCTGCTCTGTCGTTTTTAATATATTCCCTCTGTGTTATGAGACTAGTCATTCACCGAACCCCTGTACTCCTCCTCGTTCCCACCCCGACACATCCAACACTTCTGCATGTGGCATGTCCCTGAATTGTAAAGTCTAATGTGTACAGGGTGAAGGAAAAAGAAGAAAGAACAGTCCCCTGTGGATTTCTTGTGCTACGGATTACAGTCTGTAAGGTGCAGTTCCCCAGTATGACAAACTGAGGTCTGCCAGTGAGGTAATCTGTAATCGAGTTCACCAGTTATAAATTCACCACAATCCTGAACATCTTGTCCCTCAGTAGGAAGGGCTGCATAGTGTTAATGGCGCTGGAAACGTCAAAGAACATAATCCTCACACTACATTCATGTCTAGATGCAAGTTGGCTCCAGTGGAGTAGGTAGAGAATAGCATCATCCACACCCACCTTCTCTCAATAGACAAACTGCAGGGGGCCGACTGCGTAATTCACCTGTGGTCTGAAAACGATAGATAGATAGATAGATAGATAGATAGATAGATAGATAGATAGATAGATAGATAGATAGATAGATAGATAGATAGATAGATAGATAGATAGATAGATAGATAGATAGATAGATAGATAGATAGATAGATAGATAGATAGATAGATAGATAGATAGATAGATAGATAGATAGATAGATAGATAGATAGATAGATAGACTTTATTAATCCCAAGGTCTTCCTGATAGGCGATGTTAAGGCCACAGGCCTGAAGTCATTGAGTTCATAGGATCACACTTTCTTGGGAACTGGGATGAGACATGAGGTTTTCCACAGTGTGGGGACCCTCCCCAGTCACAGGCTCAGGTTGAACACGTGCTGAAGGGGTTCTGCCAGTTCAGCATCACAGACCCTTAAAAGTCTTAGACACACCTTATATCTATGCCAGCAGCCTTCCTGGGGTGCAGCCTCCTCAGTTCTCCTCTAACCTGGTCAGCAGTGTTGGTGTAAGAAACACGGGAGCTGTTAGCACCTTCTGATGTACTGCTTTGTTGCTGGGGGTAGAGGGGTGCATGATATATACTGTCAGCTTAGGAGGAGGGGTGGATGAGCAGCTGTGAGGGGGGAGGTGGTGGCCAGTGAGTTTGTGGTTGTTAAAGCAGGAGCAGGGCAGTCCAAACGGTTGTAGAAGAGATTGAACTCCTACACTCTCTCCACATTGTCCTTTGCTGTACAGCTGTTCATTTGCTTATACCCTTCAGATCATCCCACACCTCCCCAATGTTATTTTGCTGCAGCTTATGCTCTACCTTCTTCCTGTAGGACTCCTTAGCCTTTCTTAGTCTAACCTTGACAGCCTAGTGTACTCTCCTCAGCTCTGCCTGGTCGCTGTTTTGAATGCTCTCTTCTTCTTGTTGAGAAGGCCCTTAATATTACTGGTAATCCAGGACTTATTATTAGCAAAGCAGCATACAGTTTTAATGGGAAAAAGTGTCCATACAGAAGTTCAGATAGCCTGTCACACAGTTTGTAATCCCCTCAATATCCTCCGCATGTGGTTTCTGCAGAACACTCTAGTCAGAAGACTCAAAACAGTCCTGAAGAGCATTTTCAGCGTCAGGAGACCATTTCCTGAGGCAGCTTGTAGTTGCAGGTAGATGAACTAGAGGCTTGTAGTAAGGCTGTGGGTAAACAAGATTATGGTCATATTTATCCAGTGGGGGAGGGGAATGGCTTAGTAAGCATCCCCCACATTTGCATAAATAAGGCCAACTGTCCTGCTCTTTCTGGTGAGACAATCAACATACTGAAAGAAGAAAGTCAGAATCAAGTCCAGTGTGGTATGATTAAAGTCGCCAGAAATGGCAATGAAAGCCTCAAGGTATTGTGTCTGGAGTCTCACTATGGTTGAGCCAACTCTGCTTCCACCTGTGGAAGAACATAAACAACAACTACAATGGTGTGCTAAATCTCCCTGAGCATGTAACATGGATGGACACCCACCGTTAAAACTTAAATGTCCTGATAGCAGATTGTTTCCTTAACTGTAACATGTCCCGGGTTACACCATCTGATATTAACAAACAGTGCAAGTCCCCCACCCTTGATTTTGCCACAGCGTTTAGCGTCCCTGTTGGTTCCTCAAGTTGTCCCTTATGGTTGTGATCCCCAGAATGTAAATACTCGCATTAGGAATGCTGTCAGTTAGCCATGTCTCCATCAGACAAAAACTCTACTCCTGATAGACCCAATGGCTTTTAACTAGTGCTGCTAGTTTGTCTGTCCTGTTGACCAGCGAGTTTACATTTCCCATTACAATCAATAGAATAGATGATTTATATTCCCTGTATTTGTTGGCAATCTTCGCCTTTACCTTACTGCATTCTCTGCATCCCAAATATCTGCATCTCAGTTCTTCTGGAATGAGCTGTGCACTGCCAGGGGGTCTCTGTGCGAGTAATTCTTCTGGATAAATGGGTTATGAAGATGGATACACTATTATTATCAAGCCTATATCGGAGAAAAATATATGTATAGGTTACTGGATGGAAGATGCTGAAGGCAATAATTATGATAGCGTTATTAATTACTATTAGAATATAATTATTATCCAGTTGTTGTTCCCACTTTGCTCCCTATGCTTGCTGGGAAAGGCTCCCGATGCCCCATGACCCTGCCCCAGATAAGCAGATCAGAAAGATGGATGGATTGATGGATGATTGTAAGAGCCAATCTTAGAAAGTTAAAGTTTTGTGTTAAACTCATATTAATGTTTGCTTAATTTGAATAGAATATAAATTTCTTCCATACTCATAGACAATGGTATAGTCTTTTCCCCCTATAAGTTAGTAAGAGAACCTTCTTGCTATAACTGAGAAACAGTGTGATAATAAGCTCAGGAGTTGTGTTTAGATTAGGTCCCAATACATAGGGACTTAAAAGACCCATTTTCTACTCAGAGATGGGATAAGCGTACCGTTTTCTGACCGTTTTGAAATGGTTCAGAAATGTTAAGTAAATAGTAACGATTTGAGATGTAACAAAGACTAAGCTTAGAACTGAACTTAACATACATTTTTTCTTGTTTTTGCTATTTTTATTTTCTTTTTTTGTGTGAACTGTTTTACTTTGAAATTTAACTAAACTTTTAAAAACGAAGATATTTTGTCTGTGGAATCATTTCTGTGCGTCAGGTTTTTGTTGAATCCCATTTTTTGAGTTAGAGCTGCTGAACTTGGGTAACTTTGGAAAAATGCAGCTACATTTTCGCCAGAAAACTAGCTATCTGAAGGCCTTGAACTTGAACTGGAATCTACTATCTGAGCACAGAGGACACTTCTTCTCCAGAACTCATTAACGAAGAAAAAGAACTGAGCTATTCAAAGGTACTGTGCTCTTATCTTCTGTCTCTGCATGATCGTAAATGAAACCAAGGTCGGCGTACCTGAACTTGAGAAGATTTAAGAGACTGTGATATTATAAAAGACATTGTGGATGTTAGGTTGTGCCATTTACCTAAGTCATGGAAGCCTTGCTGCAAGGACTGACTGTTGTCAGTGTTCGACTGACGTTTATTGCTGTCAGGAAACGCTCTGTCAGTTACTTGAACTGCTGTCATGGCAATGTCTAAGTATAACTCAAGTAAAGTTGGGAGCAATCCGAGTACAGACTAAAAGCCAGGGAATATAATTAAAGATCTTAAAGATCATATAAGTAGAAGGAAAGAACAGTTTTCCGAGCTTAAGGCTGAAATAGAAAGCCTAAAAGACACTTCAGAAAATCATTTAGAAGTAGCAGAAAGACTTGAAAATTTTCGCGAGACGCGAAATGAAATAGAGGAGCTGCATAAAAGGCTACTATCAGTGCTAAGTAAAGAAGAAGCAATTAAGAAACAGAAAACCATATTCGCGGAAAATTTTAAGAAATGGAAAGAATTTATTGACGCTACAGCAATATGGCTGAAAGATAAATAAAGATAAAGACAAATAGCCTGTTAACACATACATCTGACGAACAGCTAATTAATCAATTCGAAGAGATGCAATTGCAAGAACGAGAGCACACAAAGTCAAAAGTACGAAAGGCTTCTCCTCAGTTAAAGCGTGCTTTGGATATTAAATGTTACTCTTTAGCACAGAAAAGCACTGTAGCATCATCACCCTCTTCAACAGTCACACTTGAACCGACGGAACTCGATAGAATCCTACAAAAGCTTCATGAGCTTGAGTTTATAGTAAAAAAGTTAGCATATCTTAAAGAGGTACATTTATCTCATATTGACTCTAAAGTTGATCTTCTAATAGGAATCAACTACCTAGAAATCTTCGAGCAGTCACGAATCATACCTAGCCAAGGAGGTGGACCTCATGCTATGAAGACTGCACTTGGATGGGTGGTTGGTGGACCACACAAAGAGATAGATGACCTCGCAAAACAAAGTGGTAAGCTGCCCAAACATTCAATCAATCGTGTGTCAATAACAGATTGAAGATATACTGCTGCAACAATATAACACAGATTTTCCAGAGCGCAGCTGTGAAGAAAAAGAGAAAATATCGCAGGAGGACATCAAGTTCATGTGCATAGCCTCAGAATTTGCGAGACTGGTAGGTGGCCATTATTGTTTAAATTTGTCTTTGAAGGATGAAACACTTAAAATGCTGAATAATCGCTGTATTGCTAAACAGCATGCTATTGGACTCAAAAGAAACCTAAGCAAAAATTCAGGATTCTAAAGAGACTATAAAGCCTTCATAAAAGACATTATTGACAAGAGTTATGCTGTCATGGTACCGAAAGAAACCAGCAATGAAGGCTGGGTGTGGTACATCCCACATCACAGTGTGTATTATCCAAAGAAAAATAAAATGCGAGTAGTGTTTGACTGCACAGCCACCTACCAGGGGATTTCACTTAATGAACAATTATTAAAAGGCCCTGACCTAACTAACACACTCATTACCATTCTTACAAGATTCAGAAAGGAGCCAGTAGCCTTAATGGCAGATATTAAGTCAATGTTCTACCAAGTTAAAGTACCAGATAAAGACACTAATCTTATATGTTTTTTATGGTGGCCTGAAGGTAATCTAAGTAAAGACCTTGAATAATTCAAAATGACAGTACATCTTTTTGGTGATACTTCTTCACCCAGTTGTGCTTCTTATGCTTTACGTAGAACATCCGAAGATGTCAGAGATACATTTCCTGAGGAAGCAGTTAACACCATTCTCAATAACTTCTACATGGATGATTATCTAAGTTCGGAAACAATATAAAAACAAGCAATAAAGCTGGCAAAGGACCTCCAAGCTCTATGCCTCAAAGAGGGATTTCATTTGACTAAGTGGGTGAGTAACAACAGAGTAGTTTTATTGTCCATACCTGAAGAAGACAGAGCTCATGAACAAAAGGACTTAGATTTGAGCCACAGTCTCCTTCTCACAGAGCATGCCCTGGGCATCCAGCGGTGCACAGAAATGGACAGTTTCAAATTTCAGATTAAGTTACAAAACATGCCCACTACAAGTCAAGCACATTCAGAAATGGAAAAAATGGATGGATGATTTGAAGTTACTTACAGACTATAAAGTGAACAGATGCTTCAAACCTACCGGGTTTGGAACCATAAAGACAGCACAAATGCACCATTTTGCAGATGCTACCGAAGATGGATATGGCATCATCACTTACCTTGTCTTAACCAATGAAGAGGGCAAAAAGCATTGTTCATTCCTGATTGGCAAGTCAAGAGTTGCACCATTGAAACAGGTCACAATTCCAAGATTGGAGCCGACAGCAGCCGTTGTGGCAGTTAAAATGGACAAAATGCTTAAAGGTGAGCCTCAAATGCCCTTAGAAGAATCTACATTTTGGACTGACAGCACCACAATGCTAAAATACATTTCAAATGAAAACACTCGATTCAAGACCTTTGTTGCCAACAGAATCTCCATGATCAGAGATCATTCACAACCTTCACAGTGGAGGTATGTCACATCTGCCCTTAACCCAGCTGATCAAGCATCCAGAGGGCTAAGCATAGAAAACTTTCTGAAAAGTACGACTTGGTCACAAGGTCCAAGTTACTTATTGATGCCCAAACAGGAGTGGCCAAATAGACCAGACCTACTGAACGAAGATGATCCAGAAGCTAAAACTTGTGCAGTTAACATGACAAGAATAGAGGAGGCAACTGAACCCATCAACAAACTAATCACTTACTTTTCAGATTGGCATCGCTTGAAGAAAGCAGTGACTTGGTTCTTCAAGTTTAAAGACATATTGCTGTACTTAAGAAATGAAAGAAAAACATTCCAACTATAAGTCAGTCAGACTAAACGTAATCAAGAACAACAAAAATCACTAATCACAAAGCACATGAAAAGGTAAAAACTGACTTTAAAACCAAGTCCAATTTTTCTAGATGACTTAGTTAAAACTGAAACCGAGCTAATCCGCTTCAGTCAACAACAAGAATTCCCAGAAGAATTAAAGGCTTTAAAGAAAAAAGACCTGTGTTAAAAAGAACAGTCAAATCTATAAACTTGACCTGATTATACAAGATGGAATACTGAGAGTTGGGATGAAGACTCTGCAAAGCTGCAATGCCCAAAGAAGCTAAACATCCTGCAATTCTTCACAAATATTCACATGTTGCTTCTCTCATATTGCAGCACATTCATAAACAAATCTGACATTGTGGGGGCAACTATGTGCTCGCACAATTACACCAGAAATACTGGAAACCTCAAGCAAACTAAGCTATCGGGAAAATAATTTCGAAGTGCACAACGTGCAGAAGATACAGTGCAAAAGCAGGTGAGCAAAAAATGGTAGATTTGCCAGAAGATCGCCTTGCACCCAACCAACCACCGTTCACTGATGTTGGAGTTGATTATTTTGGCCCCTTTTTAAAAGAGGATGAAGTCTAGTCAAGAGGTATGGGGTAATCTTCACATGTCTAACAACCACAGGTGCGCATATAGAGATTGCACATAGCTTAGACACTGATTCTTGTATCCAAGCCATACTCCGATTTAAGAGTAAAAGAGGACAAGCTAAAATCTTGTGCTCAGACAATGGAACACATTTTGTTGGAGCAGAAAGAGAGCTATGAGAAGCTACTAAAAACTTGGAACACAAAAAAAAAAAAAATCGGCAACACTATGATGCAGGAAGAAATCAAAAGGATTTTCAATCCACCATCAGCCTCTCATCAAGGTAGAGTGTGGAAAGACAAATTAGAAGCATAAGAAAGATCTTAAATTCAACACTAAACCAACAAACACTCGATGATGAAAATCTTCATACTATGATGTGTAAAGTGGAATCAATACTCAATAACAGACCCTTTACAAATAACAGAGCCCTTACAAATACATCAGTTGATACAAATGATTTAGAACCACTCACACCCAATCACTTGTTATTAATGAAGACAAAACCTGAAATGCCACCAGACGTTGTTTCAGAAAATGAACCATACTCAAGATGACGCTGGAAACAAATTCAATACATGGCTAAATTTTTTTGGAAAAGAAAGACTAGAGAGTATTTGCCAATATTCAAGAACGTGAAAAATGGCTTGCACCAAGAAGAAATTTTGAACTAGGGGACGTTGTTTTAATTCTAGATAATGCTACACCTCACAATTCCTGGGTAATGGGTCGAGTTATCAAGACAATGCCAGATGCCAAAGGTGCGGTCAGAAGAGTTGGTGTGCAGACCAAAACCAGCACACTAGACAGACCCGTGAATAAACTGTGCCTGCTTCAAGAAACAGCCAATGTTTGAAATATGAAATTTTTAAAATGTTTGTTTGCAGTGTTATTGCTAGTGATTTTAAAAGAATAGTTACAAGTTTTGAGTTAAACTCATTTTAATGTTTGCTTAATTTGAATAAAATATACATTTCTTCCATAGTCATAGACAATGGTATAGTCTTTTACCCCTATAAGTTAGTAAGAGATAGAACCTTCTTGCTATAACTGAGAAACAGTGTGATAATAAGCTCAGGTGTTATGTTTAGATTAGGTCCCAATACACAGGGACTTAAAAGACCCATTTTCTACTCAGAGATGGAATAAGCATACCGTTTTCTGACCGGTTTGAAATGGCTCAGAAATGTTAAGTAAATAGTAACGATTTGAGAAATAACAAGATTAAGCTTAGAACTGAACTTTTCTTAACATTAATTTTTTCTTTTTTTTGCTATTTTAATTTTCTTTTTTGTGTGAACTGTTTTACTTTGAAGTTTAACTAAACTTTTAAAAACAAAGATATTTTGTCTGTGGAATCATTTCTGTGCATCAGGCTTTTGTTGAATAACATTTTTTGAGTTAGAGCTGCTGATCTTTGGTAACTTTGGAAAAACGCAGCTACAATTATTATTATTGTGCCTATAGTGAAGAAAAACATATCAATAGATTGATAAATAGACATATGGACAAAAAACTGAGAACATCAATTATCCTTCTATATAAAAGCGGTCGGGATTGTCCTTCCGTCCCGTGAGTGCTACGCAGGCGCAGAGTTTCACACACGCCCCGTCCATTTTGCAATGCACGATGGGATTTGTAGTTTCGTTTTTCCAGGTAAAAGATGATTTTCTACTCCAGACTGTGCGATACCTTCTTCTTCTTTCTTACTGTATAAAAGCGGTCGGGATTGTCCTTCCGTCAAATGTGAGTGGAAAGCGTAGCGGTATTCCGCTTATCACAGACTTACTACTTGCAGCTTGCGGTACGAAGCGACATGATGTGAGCAGAGTTCTGGTGCTCCCATCGTTCCCTTGCTTTTGTGCGATGTGCTGGAAAAATAGACAAAATTATGTCTCTGGAAATAATTAATGTTGATGGAGTACAAATGCCTCACCGCGTAGTAAATATCAGGGGGGTTCAAAAGGGCGACCTCAATATAGAAAAAAGTTTAAATTTCATCACAAAAATAACAGAAACTACGAGTATTAAAGTAATACCGCTCAAATGCAATATAACCAAATTAATGAGTTTGTATAAAATATCAAATTGATCTACATATTGAATTGCCTTAAGAAGTGGTCAACTTAAAAGTCGGTCGCCTTAAAAGGCGGGTCAGCCTAGTTGTTAATATTATTATTATTTGGTAGCACAGTGGCAGCACTTCTGTCTTGCACTGAAGGAGAAACACCAGTTTCCTAACAAAGTCCAGACATACGTAGTATAGGTAGATTGCCGTTGCTAAAGAAGCCCCAATGTATGTGGTTGCCTTGCGATGCACTGGAGCTCTGTCCTGGGGTTGTTTCCGCCTAGTGTCCGACGTTTGCTGAGATAGGCTCCAGCTGCCCCGCAACCCTATCCTGGATAAGCAGGTAAGAATGACTGATGGATGTCTATAACGTCTGTTCAATTCTTGTCACTTAATTCTATGTTATGCACCTACTCAATATTCTCTCTCACCAAAGCACAAGCATGCATTACCAATCCAGCGGCAGCAGGCAGTATCTTTGCCAAATAAGGAAATAAGCCTCAATAATGGTGAAAGAATATAATCAATCATGTGACTTTTTCAGTTATTATTGACTAGTTGTCAATACAACATTGACAGCAATCCACTTGTGTACATCAACAATTAACAACAAAAATAACACTTGGTGTTAATGTTCAAAGGTGAATTTTTGCCTCTGTTGCTCAGGAAAACGAGTGGCAAACTAAACCGAACAGCCAGACTCCCTTTAAAATGTCAGAATCTCACAACTAAGGTTTGTTTTTTGCTTTTCTTTTCTTATGTTGATATGGATACACTATTATGCAGTGTGTCTGTAATCTCAAGACTCAGATCAATACTAAATAACATTTTTGGCTTGAAAAAATTGCCATATTCAGTAAGTTTTAAGGCTTTTCTTCACAATGGGACTCCAGTACACATATTCTGCATTATAAAATGCAAAAGTGGGTGAGTTTTTTTTGTTTTTTAAATATATAAAATACACTTCACTTTAGAACACAATTTCATGTGGAAAACCAATATACAGTGGTCAAAAGTGTTGAGAATGACACAAGTATTGGTTTTCACAATGTTTGTTGCTTCACTGTTTTTTTAGATCTTTCTGTCAGATGTTTCTATGGTATACTGAAGTATAATTACAAACATTTTTAAATTTCAATCAACTTCTGGGCCAAATCCTGACTGATGGCAGGCCATTCTTGCATAATCAATGCTTGGAGTTTGTCAGAATTTGTGGGATTTTGTTTGTCCACCCGCCTCTTGAAGACTGACCCCAAGTTCTCAATGGGATTAAGGTCTGGGAAGTTTCCTGACCATGGGCTCAAAACTGCGATGTTTTGTTCACCAAGCCACTTATCACTTTTGCCTTATGGCACGGTGCTCCATTATGCTGATAAAGGCATATTTCTTCACCAAACTGTTCTTGGATGGTTGGGAGAAGTTGGTCTCAGAGGATGTTTTGGTACCATTCTTTATTCATGGCTGTGTGTTTCAGTATATCATAGAAACATCTGACAAAAAGATCTAAAAACACTGAAGAAGCAAACTTTGTGAAAACCAATACTTGTGTCATTCTCAAAACGTTTGGCCGTGACTGTATACCGTAACATTTAAAGCAAACACTAAGAAGTAAGGGACCTATGTAAAACATATACCTACAAACTACACCTACAAATATTTAGCACTCGGAGGTTAATTCACAGGAAGAAACAATACATACTCCCCAAATGCAAGATATGCTTATTTATTACGGGGACCAAAAACACACATTTGCTTAAAAACTATACACTGTAGACAATATTATTTACTTAAATTATTACAATCATACTTATATCAAGTGCAGTCATACCAAGTGTAAACACACATTACTCTATAAAAGAATTTCAAATACTTAAACAACAGGAAAATCACTTACTGGCTTTTGGACGATTACAGTCATACAAGCATTATTTATGTCTCAGCTACCCACAAGCCTTGACACTACATACTAGTTTTTCCACATTTTCCATGATCATAAATGTCAGGGCAAGGTAGAACCCATTTTCTGATTTTTGATAACTCTTTAGGCCTGCAGGTGGAAAATGTATGTGTATAAACTTCATGTGAGTGAGACAACATCAGAGATCAACATAGCCTGTAGAAAATGACTATGTCAAATATTTGAGTTTTTTGAATACAGGTTGAAAAGTGTCAATTGTAAGCACTTTGTATTGAAGACATTAAGAATAAATAAATGTCACATGCCTTAAAATTCACCTCCTGTCATCACAAATTTGCCTATGACCTATTTTTGGGCAAATAAAAGAAAGGATGTAAAGCACCAACAATCAGCGCATACATTCAAGTCCAAGTCCACTTAATGCAAAACTGCAAATATTAACATCATAAGTGGCAAGAGCAGAAATTTGAGGAACAAGCTCAAACAAATATTACACGAAGAAATCAGAGTTAATTTGTTTATCGAAACTAACATGTCTACAAGGCTTTGAGCCATGCCATGGAAAATTTGCTACTTCTCTCAATGTCAAATTTAACAAGCCATCTGTTGCATGGGCAAAAGCTATGATGGGAATGTAGATAAGTAAATAGTGCAATGGAGAAAGAATTCTCCTTTACGTTGCTGCATTATTAGGCAGTTTCAGACACTTTTTGTTTGCTTTATTTCAGTTCATTTTCTTTGATAATTTGAATGTAGTAGTGAAGTTTTTCAGCAAACGATCAAAAATTATAAGCATCCTTGAAAATTGTTCATATTCAATATCTGATTTTGTTTTTGTATGTTTTTAACAAGACACACTTGCACACTTCTACTAATACTAAACAATTATTATATCCAAACCCATTAAGTCTAGTTTTGTGTTGCAATCCGACAGGACTATAAACTCCATAACAAGTCTAAACAAAATTATTAAAAACTAGAACTAAAATATATACATATAAAAAACATATTTGAGAAATAAAAACTTAAAATAAATGGAATTTCCAAGATCAGAAATATAATGTAGCAATAAAAAAATAATGTAAAAATTGCAAAAATAAACCTTGGAGCAGAGATCTCATAAAACAGTCATTCAAGAATTGTAAAGCTAGAGCTTATTTTTACTGCAAAATAATAGAAGCCTTTTAGTTTTTAATGATCAGTTGACTTAGTTAGGCGTGTGCTTAAATAAAATGTTCATTATTCTTGTCTGTATGTACAGTTGAATGAAAATTGGAAAGCGACAACCATGTATCATTCACCCAATGTTTATGTGGCCCATGCCTCTGAAATTAATTTTCCACACTTTCAATTTTTACATTCACCATAACTGACAAATATGTCACAAATACTCAACATGTATGGATGTCTACTCTAATAAATGAGCATAAATGAGAAAAATAATCAGAGATTTAAATTTGTCCAAATCTAACTCAACATCTTAAAAATATTACTTCATTTTTGACACAAGGACTGCCAACAATAAAGAAGTATTATTTCAGTCAAAAGCCTGGAAATTACCAACAAACTACACCAAACTGAATACAGTTGCTACATATGGACAATAAAACAACCAAAGCACTACCAAAATGAGATGCAGAGAACAAAAAGTGAAAAAAATGGATGTGGACAGCACACGATTTTCTCCATAATTACAACAAGAGGACTATATATGGTGCAAACATACCATATCATATGCAAGATGCAATTAAAGGAAATTTGAAGTTTGGCCAAAAAATCTGTTTTTAATATTTTGATTAATTATATAAAATACCTGCACTAATAATTTTTGTCCTAATTTAAACAATTATTGGATTAATTCACCAGTAACTATGTAAATTGTGTATTAATTCTAGAGCTGCATTAATTGCCATTGATGATAATGTGTGATGAAAAAAGATGCTAATGTCTTTTGTTAATGATTAATTACTTTGTTATGGATCATGCACAGCAATTCATTGTCCAAGAGTAAGCTTAATCACATTTTGAAATATGGCAGAGAATGAAGATGTACCTACAGTGGAGAGTCAAAGGAATTTTAAAGTGTAGAGTTATTTCTGACCTAGTAAGAAATCTGATCCTGCAATTATCTATAAAAATAAGCTCACTTAGTATGTAAAACAATAATAATGCAGGAGCACCTGAAAAGAACACACATCATAGTAATTGCTGTTTACCTTTCACTTGGGCATAATTCAGCTGTACTATCACCAACACTTTCTTCTGTTTATTAACAGCATCACACTCAATACCACTTTTTCCTGTTTCCTCTGGCAGGTCTAAATCCTCATCTGGCTGTGCAGAATCCAAATCATTAACAATATGCACAGCTTCTTCTGCAAATTAATTTTTTTCTGACAACAGTGATAACCAGTATTTGAGAGAAGGTTCTTGCGGTTGGATGCATGCTTATACGTACGCTTGGGTGACTAAGTGTTACCATGCAAGACAAGATGTTTGCAAAAAGATGTTGGATACAGTAGGTATAGATATCACACTTTGTGGAAAAGCAGGTGAGGGCTTTAACATTGTACAGTGATGAATAAACAAAAAATATAAAGGTAAAAGAATGTTGACTGTATGTGTCTTTTGTCATATCTTTCAAGGTAAAAGGATGTTGATTGTACAAGTCTTTTGTCACATCTTCCCCAACCATGAACAGTTCCATCCCATACTATGTTCCAGTGTGAGTTACTAAGTTAGGTATTTGATACCATGCTGTGAAGAACTGTGTGATATTCGGTTCATTTCATGACCCTTGCTGCTGTCTAGCATTTAAAATTAAACAAAAACTCTAGAAAACCTCTGTTGAGGCTTAACAATGGTTTCAAAAACAGCATCTACCCTTTTGTTAACAAATGCTTTGAAACTGTAAATGCAGACCTCATAGGCAGCAGCAAGACCTGTTGCTATGCATTTTCCTTTACAAATGTGATTTTAGTGGATACCTGTACTATTGTTATGAAAGAAAGCATTGTGCAAACAATAACCCCTTTTCTTTGTTGAATAACATGCTTGCATTTCATTTTTAAACATGTTGCCCTGTGGGGTTGAATGGTCTCTTGGCCTTGAAACCCCTGCAGATTTTGTTTTTTTTTTCTCCAGCCCATCTGGAGTTTTTTTTTTTTCCTGTCCATCTGACCTTACTTTATTCTTTGTTACTTGCAGCTACACCATCTGTATAAAAATGTAAATATTGTTGTTGTCCTTTTTTTTTTTAATTCCCAATTCATAAAAAAAATATTGACCATCTAATCAATTAGCAAAATAGTCTGCTGCAGCCCTGATTCCTTTAATCATGATTTGTTATACAGTAATCCCTCGCTATATCGTGCCTCGACTTTCGCGGCTTCACTCCATCATGGATTTTAAATGTAAGCATATCTAAATATATATCGCGGATTTTTCGCTGGTTCGCGGATTTATGCGGACAATGGGTCTTTTAATTTATGGTACATGCTTCCTCAGTTTGTTAGTCCAGTTGATTTCATACAAGGGATGCTATTGGCGGATGGCTGAGAAGCTAAGCAGTCAGAGCACGTATTACATATTAAATAAAACTCCTCAATGATGTACGATATGCTTCCCGCACGCTGCTTCGCACACTTAAAAGCTCTAACAGCCCGTATTGATTTTGTATTGTTTGCTTTTCTCGGTCTCTCTCACTCTCTCTGAGAAAAACAGGCAGATACTTATCCATCATGCAATACCATCAGGGAGGCATATAATTGGCCCCATTATCTGCTCCTGACGGAGGGGGTGTGAGCAAAGGAGCTTTTGCACAGAGGCTGTTTGCTTAGAAGATATGGACGCGCCTGTAAAAACTGCTGAAAGACTACCTTCACATTGATCCCTTCATTGCGCCGCTTTATTGTGGTGCTTGCATACTTAAAAGCGCAACAGCCCTATTGATTTTTGATTGTTTACTTTACTCTCTCTCTCTGACATTCTCCGCTCCTGACGCGCACTTCTTTTAATTGTGAGAAAGAACTGTCATCTCTGTATTGTCATGGAGCACAGTTTAAACTTTTGACTAAAGGGTGTTATTTCATATCTAGAGGGCTCTAATAATGTTAAAAAAACATATTTAGAAGGTCGTAAACAGGTTTTCAATGCTCTAACTGCGAAAATATTAGATTTATAAATAAAGAATCCTACTTCTAGGAAATTCATTTATAGCGGTTGATTCGCACCAGACAGATAAACGAGGGTTTACTGTATAACTGTGTGGAGAATATTTATAAACAGTGTGGGAGAGTTTCTAAGAGCTTAAAATATATAAAAATAACCATGCAAACATATGGTTTCTACTTCGCGGATTTTCACCTATCGCAGGGGGGGGTCTGGAACGCAACCCCTGCGATCGAGGAGGGATTACTGTACTGGATGTTATATAATGTTTTAAAAAATTTTCCACATACACGGACACCCATTTTCTCTAAAATAATAAAAATATGCAGTAGAGATAACAAAATGTGTTTTTTGATGTACACCCTAAGATTTTTGTTGATGAATACAAAAACTCATCCACAAAAAAATATGGAGAAAGCTTTAAAAGAAGAAAAATCTGTCATGGCCAGCGATACACTACACAAATCCTAAAAGGAGAGCTTGTCAAACTTAGCAACTGCAGTTTCTGGATCTCATCGCCTAGAGCAGGAGTGGCCAACCCGCGGCTCTTTCGTTCATATTGAAGTTTGTGTTTGTGTTTTTTTTAATGTTCGTGTTCGCTTCGCTTGAGTTCAATATGGTATTTTCTTCAAATGCACATGGGCGTGAGATGAAAATACCGCAAAGTTTCCTAGTAGGGGCAAGATCATTTAAGTAAACAATTTGTGTCAAGTTCGCTCTCAAAAAGGCAGGGAAAAAAATGCACAGCTAAACAAAAATATGAAGATGAATACAGGAAGTTTTTAACAGAGTGGGAGAGTTTATATTTTTTTGTTGAACGTAATTGCAAGCCATTCTGCCTTATGTATCAGGCGTCATTAGCGCATTTCAAAGCTTCAAATCTTCATTGCCACTTCAGCTCACTCCATGCTAACATCGACCAGGAATTTTCGAAAGGGACTGAACTTCACAACCACGAGTTGGTCACTTTAAAAACTCAGGCAGAAAAGCAGATACAGTTTTTCCGAAAATTTATGAAGCGCTCAGACACCGTAACGTTTGCATCGTATCAACTGGCTTGGAACATTGCACGGGCTAAAAAGCCATACAATGAAAGGGAGTTTGTTATAAAATGCGTCAGTGACGCTGTTGAAATCTTGTCTCCTGAAAACGACAAACTAAAACGCATGGTATCAGACGTCCAACTGTCCCACCACACTATTGAACACAGAATATCGGACATTAACACGGCTATTGAATCACAGTTGCACTCTGACCTTCAAGCATGTGAGTATTTTAGTGTTGCATTGGATGAGAGTTGTGACATACAAGACAAGCCTCAGTTGGCAATATTTGCACGGTCCGTGTCAAACAATTATGTGATCAAAGAACTCCTCCTTGATATTGTGCCATTAAAAGACAGAACCCGTGGCACAGATGTGAAAGAAACAATGATGGGTGTATTTGCAAAAGCAAATCTGCCAATACCGAAATTAACTACAATAGCCACGGATGGAGCGCCAGCCATGATCGGATCTGTGAACGGGCTTGAGTGGCTGTGCAAAACTGACTGACATTTCCCGAGTTTTGGAATTTCCACTGCATCATCCACAGGGAACAACTCATGTCTAAAGCATTGAATTTAGACAAAGTCATGAAGCCAGTGATGGAAATCGTGAACTACATCCGCACACATGCGCTTAACCACAAGAATTTCATTGCTGAGATGGACCAAGGGCTTCCAGGTGACCTGCCGCTGCACTGCACTGTGAGGTGGCTGTCAAAAGGCCAAGTACTCTCTCGTTTCTTTGAGCTTTTGGATGCCGTGAAACTGTTCATGGAAGAGGAGGACAAGGACTATCCCGAGCTCTCTGACCTCAAGTGGATTATGGATCTGGCCTTTTTGGTCGACATGCTGTGTCACTTGGACAGACTGAACCTGACCCTGCAGGGTAAGTTAAAAATGCTGCCTGACCTGGTGCAAAGTGTGTTTGCGTTTGTCAACAAACTGAATCTGTTCAAGGCACATATTCAAAAGGGAGATTTAATGCATTTTCCTACTCTTCTAAAACCCAGCAGGCAAGTCACCAGCGCCGCCCTGAATAAGCAAAGAGCCAGATACTGTATGCAACACTGGTTGAAAACCTGCACGAAAGCTTTGTGACCAGGTTCCGTGATCTACAACTGAAAAGTCCACAGATTACGTTCCTCGTTGACCCATTTAATGAGGAGACTGACTGTTGGAAAGCCCCGCTAGTCACAGATGAGGCTGCAGCTGAGTTGGAAATGATCGATCTTTGTGAGGAGGACCAACTGAAACCTGCTTTAAGGGAAGGGACCATTGAGTTCTGGAAAAGTGTGCCAATGGAAAAATACCCCAATGTCAAACGGGCTGCACTTAAGATACCATCAATGTTTGGGTCAACATACGTCTGCGATCTGTTCTGACCAACACCCATGTGAAAGAATTGCTTCGAGTGGCAACAACGGAATACAAGCCAGATTTGAAGAGGATTGTTCAAGGCAAGGAATGCCAGAAGTCCCACTAAGCAACATGCATAGTAAAAGGAAAACGCTATTGTAAATTATTATATTTTTTTTTGTGGACTTGGTTGAACTGAGAGTTTGTGTGTGTGAGACAGTGCACACAATGTTCATTGTTGAAAATGACTGGCCTGTGGTTTTAGTACTGTAGGAGTCAATTTCTGTCATTACCATGTTGGTGTGTGACATTTACAATAAATCTGGCTGAGCAGAGGTGTGTGTGTGTGAGGAAGGGATGGGTGATGTTCATGTGTGCCCATGTATATGATGTGGCTCTTTGCGGTAACACAGTAAAAAATGTGGCTCTTGGTCTCTAACTGGTTGGCCACCCCTGGCCTAGAGTATTAAGATCACATGAATTGGACTCTGAGTATGACAGATTACATGACTGCCTTCTCAATACAGTTTCATATTTGCAAAGTACTGTAAGTCACATTCTGACAGCCAAATGACGTACTGTCCAACAGCACTGATGCCTGTTTGAATGTTAACAGCAGTCAGACTCTTCTTTCTTTGGCCATTCAACAACCATCAAACACCAAACCACCACACAACAACCAAATCGGATTGACAAGCCTCTCTGCAGTTTTTGCAGTCCAAAGTACCCTTGTGACTGCATCATATACAGCATACTTCTAGATGACTACTCATCGGTTGTAAGCTTCCTTTTAGAAACACAAGAGACCACCCCTACAACTCAGGACAAAATTGAACCAGTTTGATTTTGTCAGACCCATATGTAGTGTGGTACAATGGAGTGACTGGGGATGTCAAACTATACAACTGGTAGTCATAGCTGGTTGTGAGAAGATGCCACACACACCTATGTTTACATAAAATAAGCAAATAATTGAAAAATTACTGGAATAGTTGTGTAGTAGGATCGGGTCTAAAGATGTCTACAAGTTTCCCATAATTGTCTACTGTTGTCCAAATGCAAATTACCGAAGGAAGAATGCCTTTTGCAAGACAGACAGATAGATCTTTGTTTGAGCCCAGGGGCGAATCTGGATTTTTACAGAAGTTTTTTTTTTTTTTTTTAAATAAAAAAATTATAAATAGGCAGGTAAGTAAGTAAATAAACAAACACACACACACACACACACACACACACACACATTGGTCTAAACACACATTGGAATTTCTTTAAAGCAAGAATATTCAAAAGAAAGTAACTTGGAAAACACAGAATAAATCTTATGTCCAGTATTAGTGCTACTAAATGGAGAAGTAACAAACTGCAAATAATTAAAAACCAACAATTAAAAGACATGCACAGAAAAAATTCCAGGTAAATAAAAAATATGATATTTCAATAAATCTTAAAATGAGATTATTAAACCACTGAAGGCAACCTGTAGACTTAGGCTGGGTTTATATATTTGCGTGCGTACTTCATGTACATCTGGAAAATTCCACCAGGTGGCAGTGCAAGATATCACCAAGGTGAGAAAACGTTTGGCTTTGCTGTGTTGTGAATTGCATGAAACATCCATTAAATTCCGAGGACACCTTGTCACAATATCTCTGAAAAGGACTGATGTTTAATGATTATATCCATCAATCCAGGGATGCACTCATTCCAGCTAGCATCAGGTTCAAGACAGAAACAATTCCTGCACGGGGCAACAGCTCATCATAAAGTGAACACAAGCACATGCATACACTAGCATCATTTTAGCATCACGAAATCCGCAAACCTTCATGTCTTTGGAAGGAAACCAGAGCACACTGTGGAAACCCACTAGGAAAACATGCAAAGTCCAAGCAAGGAACACAAGGTAAGGGACGTGACTCCCTACAGCAAAAGCAGCCGCGCTACTGCTCTGCCACCATGTGTAATTATTAACAATATTCATTATTTAACATATGTCAATGACTCAGTTGTAAAATGTAACAAACATACTTTAATGCATTTCATCAGGAAAAAGTGATATCAAGTATAAATCTAAGGATTCTAAATATGCAGAAAGCTGGAATATTATAAACTTCATGTGTGCTGTATGGCAATTGCTGCCTTCAGTTCAGGAGGAAGCCCCAGAAGCACGTAACGATTAACAACTGGGTTGGTTTTAAGGCGACATTTATGACGGTCTACTTTAATGAAAAGGTAAACTACAAGGTTAAAGTGTACATTTCAAGATTAAAGCCGAAATTTCTACTTCATTCACAAAATAGACCTTTTCACCAAAGCGGCATCCTGTCACATGTAGATAGTAAACAGAGAATCTGATGTCACATTCAGACTTTACACACTACGCCGCCGACATTTTGCTGGTACTGCAACTCTCACATGCGTTGCATTCATTTTTGAGGTTGTACTCAGAGGACGCATCAAATGAACGCTGGTAACACATGGTAGCCATGATGCGTGCTCATACATGTTCTAACCATGAAGTATAAAACAGCCCTTACAGGTTTAGGAACATGTAAAGTGATATACCAGACTTAACCCTGAGCTGGAACCTTCACTTAACAGTAAGGTGAATTATCAAATAACATGAACTCTGCAGCCTACAAGAGCTACATACACTCTACTGGAGAAAATAAAGGTGAATGGGTGAAACTGGCGTAATGATAAAAAAATAAAAACAAACACTAGAGCAACATGAAAAAAATTATATATAACAACACAAACATAAAATTCACTTAAAAAAAATCTATTTTCTATTTAGTTTAAAAGGTGAAATTTGGCAGGATTACTGGTTACAATACAAACTATATAAATGTAAAAATTATTATATATGTACTGTACAGTTAGTGAATTCCAAGATAATTCCAGATTTTTCCATTTAAACCAACTATTTAAAGCTGTTTTTCTAACAGTTTTTTAAAGTCTGGTTTGTTAGTGAATCAGCCAGTTAAGTTTGCAATATATGCTACTAGCCAACCCACGGCGTACCATACGCCGCATAATCAGGCCGGTTTTTTAATGATTTTTAAGCACAGGGAGAAAATTAACATTTGAAAAATCGGTAATGTAATAAATCGGCAAGAAAAGCAACATTGTAACAATGCAGGGAACGAACCAACACACAATCGTCTGAAGTGACTGAAAACTGGCGCACCGTCCTCGCGCCTTCTCCTACCAGACGGAGGGATGGGGGTGCACGGCGCGGAGTGTGGAACGGGAGGAAAGGAGAATGACGTCCATTCAGCTCCGTCCGTCATGCTAGTCTGCTGATTTCTCGTTCAGTATGCACTGCCCGCACATGTGCCCACCTCCAACTCGTCAAGTCGCCGTCTTTACATAGTCCAGATGTACCTGTGAGTGACGTAGACTTTTCATTGCTCTGTGCGGATCTGGCTGCTTTTCTATATATAATCTACCAAGACACCCGACCACGGTATTAGCAAGGTGGGAGGGGTG
Source organism: Polypterus senegalus (assembly GCF_016835505.1). Classification (NCBI taxonomy): domain Eukaryota; kingdom Metazoa; phylum Chordata; class Cladistia; order Polypteriformes; family Polypteridae; genus Polypterus; species Polypterus senegalus. Next base: position 71,359,247 of record NC_053161.1, read on the forward strand.
TGTGCACAAAGGGAAAAAGAAACTTCTGGAAAGACACGGTTGTATAAAACGGGTTGGTGTGAGAATACAACAGTAAGCGAATGAAAAGATGGAACTCTGGAGAGAGCAAACTACAACACAATAGTGAACCCGCGGCATAGCAAAAGCCGCATAACTATTTAATGATGGTTGAACACTTCTGGAAAGATACAGTTGTCTAAAAAGGGAGGGTTTGAGGATACAACAGAATGAGAATGAAAAGATGGAACTTTTCATTGCTCTGTGCGGTTTTGGCTGCCTTTCTATATATAATCCACCAAGACACCAGATCACAGTAGTAGCGAGGTGGGAGGAGGGTGTGAACAAAGTGCAGGAGCATCTAAAAAGACGCATGTTTGTTTCTGAAGCGAATTGCTGTATGTAGCGTGTAAAACAGTTTGCTATGGTGCACGCCGGCGTGCGTCGTAACCGAAACCTTTTTTTTTTAAAGACTGCCTACTTCATTGTGTTTTAACCTCAGTTGTAAAGGAATGTTTTAAGGACCCCATGGGATACCCCTCGGTTTTGGCTGCTTTTCTATAATCCACCAAGATACCCGACCACGGTAGGAGGGGGGTGTGCACAAAGGGTAGGGACGTAATGAGTGGGAGTGTAAGAGTCACATTTAGTGGGAATTCCACGGCTTGCAGCCCGAATGGGGTTCAACGGCTTACCCATGCCTGTCTGCGCTGGGTAGACACACGGTCAATGTCATGCATAATTATTTATTGAATGCTAAACACTTCTGGAAAGACACGGATGTCTAAAACGGGTTGGTGTGAGAATACAACAGTAAGTGAATGAAAAGATGGAACTCTGGAGAGAGCAAAATATAACACAATAGTGAACCCGTGGCATAACAAACGCTGCGTGGCTCAGAAGTGCATGTGGACTCTTACCGCAGACGAAAGGGACTAACTGGGTGGTCGGTGAGTTTTTGCGTCCGGGCAAATGGGCAAGGCAGGCAGTGTGAATGCCTAGAGAGCGTGGGTAGACGCCGGCCGGTGAAAAAGGAGTGTTGGTGGGCAGGAAAACGTGTTCCGTGTTCCTGCAGGAGCATCTAAGACGCATGTTTGTCGCGGATGTGAATAGCTGTATGTAGTGTGTAAAACAGTTTGCTATGGTGCACGCGGTCATGCATCATAACCGAAAAGTTGGTTTTTAAAGACTGCTTACTTCATTGTGCTTCAACCTCAGTTGTAAAGGATTGTTTTAAGGATCCCATGGGATACCCCTCGCAAACCGTTTCACACGCTGCATATGGAGATTCACCTCCGCGAGAAACATGCCTCTATGAACAGTCAATGCACATGACATTAACCTGACCTGCACTGAATGTGGCTCTACAACAGACGAATATAAATGATGCCATTTTTTCTGTGTCGTTGCGTCCGAGTTGGTGGGCGTGGCCCTGCGAGTTGTCGTCGTATCCAATGGTCTTGGAGTTGGTGGGCATGGCTCTTTCCTGCGTGCGCCATAGGTGTCTCATTTGTCGGCAGCTTAGTGAATCCACGCCTCTTCCGGCGTGCTTTCCATGGTTGTCTTGCCTTAGTGAATTATATAAATAGATTGTAAGATTTAAATTTGAATATACTACCAGCCAAAAAGTTTTAGAACACCTCAGGTTTTCTTCAAATTCAATCACTTATAACACAATCAACGACCTAAAATGGTAAGCAGTAAATTGCTAGAGGTTTACATTTAAAGTTTAGGTTAGCAAAAACTGAAAAAGGAAATTTCAGAATATTACAAATGGGCCTTTTTCAGGGAACATCTAATAGGTTACAACCTACAGTTGTTCTGCAGCAGTTAAAGTAAGTTAAGCCTTGCAAGTTGAAGCAAACAGTTTCTACAGGTGTCCCATCTTCTGTTGATTAGTTAAAAACCCTCTGTCTTAAGGCGTAGGAACAGACTGTGTTACTATACCCTCTGAAGTACTGTTTGGCAGGGCTGTGGAGTCGGAGTCGAGGAGTCGGAGACAATTTTGGGTACCTGGAGTCGGAGTCTGCAAAAAGTTAACCGACTCCGACTCCTACTAAATTTAAATGGGAATTAAAAAAGTAAGTTGAAATGTCCCAATTCACAAACAGTCATAATGAACTACTTCTCTGCTGTAAGAATAAAGCCCAATGCATGCAGTGCATAATGTTACCAGAAAACGAACATGTCAAGTAACCATGAAGCATGCTTTTCATTGACTGTATGCGTCACTATATGGGATGTAATGCACAGGTAAGGTGTGGCACCGCTTTCCATTGTGTCGTGTTCCACTGTTACAGGGAACTGTGAATCTAGCCTAAAGCCCACTGATTTTAGATTGCATTTAAAGGGAACCCGAGGTCAGAGGAATATGGAGGCTGCCATATTTATTTCCTTTCCTTTAACTATAACTGTATTCCAAGTTTAATATAGGTTTTCCAGATATTGTTTTTAGTTCACATAGTTAAGCTTTTTTTTTTGTTTTAAAAGTTAAAACTACCAAAGAATGTGGTTTGTATTTTTGAACCAATACATTTCCTATTCCTGATTTTTATGCCTGCTATTACTATCCAGACACTTGTTTAAAAAAATAAATAAATAAACAAAACCTTGTTTTCATTGTGTTTGTCTTTAATCTGGCATTATAGTAGAGTGTTGGCTTCCTAGCCAGTAGTTCTGTGGTGAAATGACATGTATGTTGCCTTCCTTTCCTTCAATGGATGTAGAAAATACATTAGCATAGTATATACATACAGAGGAGTCGGAGTCGGAGTCGGGGAGTCGGAAGATTTAGAAACCGAGGAGTCGGAGCATTTATCTACCGACTCCACAACCCTGCTATTTGGACAATATTATACTGTAGAAAGTTGTATATTCTAATAATAATGGCGATAAAACAGCAATTAAATGAAATGAGACAGAACATTATTATCTTTAGAAGTGTAGAAACTTAAAAAAAAAAAAATCAAAGTGTCAGTGAGTATGGTGTCCTACACAATCAGGCAGGGTGTTTATATGCCATCAAGTTGATGAAAGGATGGTTCCACAGTTTGCGAAACTAACTGTCAAACTTGAGAGGAAGTGTTATGGCCTGGGTTTCTTTTTCAGGAGGCAGAGTTGGTGACTTGCACAGAGGGACTGGAATTCTGAATCAAAGGGGTTACCATTGCTTGGCTGTTATGTCAGCAAAAGGTGGCTACTTTGATGAATCAAAAAATTTGAATAAAATTTTGATTCCCTGACATTTTTTTATTTGCAATTGTTTATCTGTTCTATACCTTGATTTTATGAAACATTAAGGCATTGAACTGCATGTATTTCAATAAAAACTTATAAAAATTTGGTTTTCTGAAACTTTGACCAATAGTGTAATTAGCTGGTTAAATTACCACTGAAGAGTATTATTTAAAAGATTAGTCAAGAAACTCATGATGGTTTAGTTTCCAAATCTGTCCCTGTTTTGTTATCTCATTTGTTCCAATTTTAAAGTTCCCTGTGTGAAATCAAAATTGTCAGTTTTACATGAGTCCTTTATTTTAGAACTTTGGTTAAACTGCCTTTGTTTTGAGGTTTTCAAGGTTTTTTGTGCGATAAACCCAGAATTTGAATATTACTTTGGCTGTCATTACCTATACTCAATAAATTTGTAACTGTGAGACAGCATTACATTCTTCAACGTGCCATTTAAATATATGATTAATGCTTTTACTTATGGTTTATACTAATAAACTGTAGTTTCCTTTCAAAAGCCAAACAAATGATACAATTCTGTGTTTGCAGATTTGTATTTAGCAATGAAGTATGCTATTTTGCTTATCTTACTACTTGCATGTTACAAGCGCCTGTTAACACAATACATATCACTTTAATAAGGAGATGTGCCTTGTCCTTCGAAGCATTGAAACACTAAATAAATTTTATTTTGGTATTAATACTGCTCATGTCATTGCCAGTTTAGACAAGTCAAATAGCCACTTCGTTTGAATCTTTCCTCAATGTTTACTTGCTTCAAATGTTGTTAGTGCTTCTAGTCCTTCCAAATCCCCCCAGTGCTATATGCACAACTGTGGGTACATATAAACTGTATCCCAGTGTGACCCTGAACTGTGTATACTGGTTAACAAATGGACAGAAGCTTGGTCTGATGGACATTTGTAGACGTACTCATTACAATCAAGAGAATGAACACAAAGCCTCCATTCATACAGTATATCGGGACTGTGCAGGACACTATTAAAATAGACTAATCTTATTTTTTAATTTCCACTTACAAATGGTTGACACTTGATAGGCAACTTTATTTTGCTCTCAAAGAAGGCACAAATCTGTTTCTGAATTAATTCCAAAAAGGGATAAAAGTGTCACTAACTCCATCCTATGTATGGTTTTTTAAAAAAGCAAAACACACTAGTATGATTCCTGCACTCACGTGCTGAAATCCTTCTGCATGAACAGAAAGCACTTCTGTGTTTTTTCTTTTCCACGTTAGTTAATGCAGTATGTACCATCAACACTGCGAGCCATTTACATATGCAGTTTTTACTTAGTTTTTATCATGTATTATTGTGCCTTCTGGAGTAATTTATCTACTTGCAGTCATGCATGAGTGCAGCACCAACCTACTCAGTACTACCAATACTGTAAAGAGGTCAGTACCATTAAGTTTTCAAATCTTTAGTAATAAGTTAGCACTGAATTATCAGTTTTTGTGACATACCCACTTTTGATACATCTGAATAGCGGACAGCACCATAAGAAGCTCATTATCTTACAGAATTTCCCAGGTAAAGCCGGGTAACAAGCATTCAAACATAAATGGTGAAAATGTTATTTAAAATCTGGACACATTTACATAATTCACTTTTTTTTTTTTAACCTTGTACTACTTTTGAATCACCCATGTTGCAATACAACACTACATTCTGCCCAAACGATAAACATATTGGGCCTTCTCAAGATATTATGTACAGTTGAAGTTTGGAAATGATATTTTACTCTGCCTCCCAAGTTCCATTGTAAAAGATTCTACTCACAAACAATGCAATTATTTTGATATCATTACCTAAGCAAAACTGTATATCAAGAAGGGTATTATTAATACTCACCAACTTTTATACATGTGACAAAAACTATAAACAAGTCACCATAATACCATCTGCACAAACATATCCTGATTTACATACTTTTTGTATTATACTATAAGGGTCAAAATTCCTATGCAGCTGTGAGACAGGATTGGACTAAAAATATGAAGCACAGAAGGCAAGCTATGCATAAGCAACTTCCATTTCAGATGTATCCTCTTGAAAGTATTTTAAGAAGCCAGATTGTTTTTTTAGCCAAGGAAATGGGACTAAAACTTTGGATGCAATCCAGTATAAAGACAACATCCCTTTTGTATGCCGCTTCTGATAAAGCTTGCATTTTTTCAATGTTGCCAAGAGGTTTAGAACTTCACACTAATATCATTTATAGAAGTACACATCCAAATACTTGTCCTATTTAAAGTTAATAGTACTCTGTTCTACTGATTCTATATTAAAGCAATTTTCTCAACTACTATTTGCCATTTTTGTGTTTTTGAGTATGTGTGAAAGACACTAGAGAACCAAAGCAGCTTCTAACAAATTTTATAAAAAGAAATAGTAATGTACTCATTCATTCACTTAAACAGCTTAGTCAATTAGTGGGAAACCAGCCTATCACAAAGAACACACACACTCACACTTATTCACAGCAGGCTAATTCAGAGTACAGTAATCAATCAACCTAACATGATTATATGTAAAAAAAACAAATTAAAGGTTTTCTCTGTTGAACTTTCAAAGAAATTTTTGGGGATGGGAAGTCTGGCTGGGCGGCACGGTGGCGCAATTGTAGCGCTGCTGCCTCGCAGTTAGGAGACCCGGGTTCGCTTCCTGGGTCCTCCCTGCGTGGAGTTTGCATGTTCTCCCCGCGTCCACGCTCCGGTTTCCTCCCACAATCCAAAGACATGCAGGTTAGGTGGATTGGCGATTCTAAATTGGCCCTAGTGTGTGCTTGGTGTGTGGGTGTATTTGTGTGTGTCCTGCAGTGGGTTGGCACCCTGCCCTGGATTGGTTCCTGCCTTGTGCCCTGTGTTGGCTGGGATTGGCTCCAGCAGACCCCCGTAACCCAGTTTCGGATTCAGCGGGTTAGAAAATGAATGGATGGATGGAGTCTGGCTTTGCTTACTACAAGTATTACAGACTAAGATTTCAAATAAGACACCAGGAATAACATTACTTAATTAAAGTTTAGAATATACATTATATAAGGTCATGTAAAAGTCACTTCCTAATGTTGAAAGTGATGCCACTGGTCAGAAAGGTAAGTAAATTCCCATATTTTGAATAACCCCTTCAATAAAAGATCAAATGAAAAAGTGACATTGCCAACATCCTGCTATAAGAAGCACCAACATTTCACAACTTGCACAAAATGCTCCCGTTACAGAATTTTAGATATATAAAATGTTTATTTATGTTGCTTATACTGTTAAAAAAAATGTGGGTCATGGATGATAGTGCACCAGCTAATGTTCATTTTCTGCGGCTCTCCTGTGTCTGTTTAAAGAGCTCCTTTGGTCCCATAATCCAAAGTCAGCTCTTAGATAGCACCACTTTTCCATTACACTGGAATCCTGACATTTACATTTACTTATTTGACCAATGCCTTTATCCAAGGAAACTTACAACATTTATGATACAATTGGTTACATTTGTTTTGGTTATCCAATTGGCGCACATGCAGGTCAAGTGACACAGTATCAGAAATGAGATTTCAACCCAGACCCTTAGGACTTGGAAGTACAAAACCCTAACCAGTACCTAACACTATAGACTTAAAAAAAAAAAAAAGAATCAATTATTTCTTTTCAATTCTACGAATGCCTGTTGTTTTTAAATAAACATCAGTCTGAAGTAGCACTACACAGTGAATGTCATTAAAGAAAACTTTACAAGACATAGTGGAATATACCATACAAAGCAACCTGATCATCCATATAATTCCATTAAAAATGTGTCTGCAAGTCTCCAGGCACTGCACTTGATTACAAAGCATTAACAAAATGTTTACAGCTGTAGTATTTGTGCAGTTGAATCAGTTATAATGTGAATGTCAAGTAATGATTTGAATGTTACAATACTTGGAGATGTAAAGTCCAAGAAACAATTGCACAAAAAAAGCATTTACGTCTACAGATATGGATGGAGAAGTATAAAGGCGGGCATCAGTATTTGGGAGATAACATGAAAATTACGTTTAAGTACAGGAGAAGAAATGTGAAAATACTGTAAATAATTATGCGAAAAAGCAACACTTTCAAAAGCAGAAGATATCCAAAAGACAATGCAGAACCACCACAATATTATATAAGAAGCTACCCTGTACGAGAGTTTTTGTACTTGGATTTAGAAGCAAGTTAAAGTAATAAGCCAGCAAATCTACCGTTTCAACACGCCCGCATCATCCTGACACAATATTATTCATTTTGACCTACTATGATAACCAAACAATCCTTTTAAATATGTTTTATTTTGAAGTCAAAAGACAACAAATGAAATCTACAAGAGAGTTTCCTCACTCTCGCAATCTTGGCTTTGTTCTTTTCAAAACAGGGCACAAAAGACAGGGCTTTCAGAGTTATCTTATGCTCTGGTAAATTTCTATTGCTTGAACTACAAATGCCCCCCTTTTTAAAAAACGGTTTACGTTTTTTGGAACATCATTAAGAAACAAGATGAACTCTGTTTAATAGCAGTGTCAGAAGTTGGCACTCAGTCATGTTTTAAAATGTCTAAAGGTTCGACGCGTTCAGAAACAAAACAAATTACAAGTAACGTTAAGAATAAAGATTATTGTGCCGAAAACTACATTATGTTGTTTCACATAAGAAAATCACATATGCAAGCAGTGTTAACATAAACTAACGTTTTAGCGTGTTTAAAAAATAACTTCGTATTACGCATTGAACCAAGTTATTGTATTATTTAAAAAGTTACCATGAACACATTATATATTTAAAGGCTGATTAGCATAAATAAGTGATTACGTTCGGCAAAGTGGTGAGTCTCCTTGGTTTGTTTGTCAGCACAAGCCATGTTTAGTGGACTCGACGAAAACAAGCTCTTATCATCAACAGATATAACAATAACCTACATTCCGTTTGGATAATGTGTAACGATAACTCGAAAATGTAACACACATTTCCATTAATTATCAATCTTCTTTTATCTAAAATTAAATAATACACCAAAGGGCTGACATTTTGCTCAACGCACAACTAACCTGAACTCATGATTCCCGAAACTCTTGCTCCTTATACCATGACTTTTCCACGGTTTGCCTTTGAATGCAAGATAATTTTCCCACGTCGCTCTCTGGAACTCAAACGTGATTTAGCTTTCAGTCCCCATTGGCAAAATACCCAAATCCAAAACTGCTGCCCCTTCAAACAACGCTGCTTAAAGAAACCCGTTCATTTACTCCAGTCCGTTTGTTCTTCTCTGAAAAATTACTTGTAGCTCCGCTCCAAAAGCAATTGGAAACGTTAACATTGCCCCTTGTGTTACGTCACTGGAACAGCTTCAAAGAAACTACAGAGGCTGCGTGCTGCCCAGCGCGCATAATTTCTCCCTGCTACCTACGCTCGTGCTAGCGCTCTTCTGGGTAATGTAGTTTCTTGGAAGACGCTAGCGTGAAAATATGCTATGTGATTTTTCGTTTTCTTGGACTACAAACCCATAATGCTTAAAGGTTGGAATATCCATGGCGGAGAGCAATGACTGAGGAGTTTGATGAAGAGGTGATATTTGAGGTTTGTTTTCATTGCTAAAATATATCTTAAGTACCGCTTGTAGGGTGCACCTTTCCGATATTAGCAGAAAACAGCTGTCGTACTCATGTTGTTAAAGGTAGCGAATATATTGAGAGGTAGTCCATATCTTTATTTCGGTTATAGGAAGAAAGTGGGCATAATCAATAAATTATATTTTGTCATCGTGTATTTATCTTCTTGTTTTATCATATGACCGTACACATATGACCAGGCTTGAACTCACTCAACAATTCATTTACATTTACCTTATCCACATATGTAGCGCTTTTGATTTTAGGAACTCGGAGCGTTTACAAATATTGACAAAGACAGTATTGCAATATAAAAAGGACATGTTCATATCTCTTGTAATTTAGTTGCCTTTTTGTGGCATATCTTAAAGAAAACGTCATTCTTAATTTCGGGATTGCTCACAGTAAAACTAAATTTAGATACATAACCACCCATGCCAAAAATAATGTTACACAAATCCATCAACTCTGTTTAAATCGGCAGCAGGCTTATATGTTTAGTTCTTGCTAATAGTTATTTCTTTATTTGCGTTCATTTAATTGCATTTTTAAAACTACATTTGGGAGGCGTCTTATAATAGACTTCAGTTTGCATGATGAGATAAAGTAAGGCTCTCATTTCATTCAGTCATGGTGTTCAGAGTTTTTCTGTCCTGCTGCTAAGATAACTGTTGAAACTACTGAAGTTTGTGCTAACCATATTTTAACACGTGATTTCCGTTTTTAACTTCTTTAACCTTATACCTCATTTGTGCCTAGTTTTTAGAGTCAGAATATAGGTAAGTGCGCAACTTACTTTTATAAAATATTTGCACAAGATGCTGTCCTAGCCTTTAGTTCACGTCTTAAGTGTTAGCAGTTTAGGTTTGTTTTTTAATTATACAATGTATTACGCTTGTCCCTCTTGTCATATTCTCAATCGGCACTCGCAGATGCAGTTAAAATCGTCCCCCACAGCGCTGCTGCACGTTTAGTGTAAGGTATACAATCGCATGGCCAATCGAAAGGTACTTGAAACAATATTCAGAAAGGGATCAGCGCCAAATCCAAAGAATTAGCTCATTAAACATAACCTAGCATGTTGAATACAAACTATAAAGGCTCTGAATAGGTTTTGCAACAGTATTATAACTACACTAACTATAACCTACACCCGTGCCAAGCCTCTTAATCTTACCAATGTTCCAACTGTAAACCTATATAAATAATACATACTGATCTTCTATCGTGCATTACAAACTCCAAAAAAATTACATAAACCTGAAAGCTTCATGTCCCACTAGACCAAAGTTGAGAAATATTGCTTAAGAGCTCAATATCTAACTAATATTGTTTATCCATCCATCCATTATCCTAGCAAAATAGTAACATTTCTTATTCATACATGAAGTTCTGTATGTTTAGTAAAGCTTAAGCAACTGAAATTCCAGACTACATGGTGTTTCGAAAGCTTCATTTGAAATGTGGTTGTAGTGAAGAATGGCAAACAAAATCCATCAATTCAAAAGGGCTGAGTCAAAGTTTACTTAATTAATGCAGGAATATTGCTGTTGATACAACTTAAAATCCAGACTCTATGGTCTTTTAAAAGTTCCATTGACAACTGGGGTGGGGGCATTGGTTTGGTTGCAAACCAAAACCGCATTATCATGGCAAAAAATTCAACCATTAGTAATGAATCTGATGTGCTCTTTAGGTTTTTAGCCTACATTCCATTTTAGTGATACAGTGAAAATGATAGTGGGGGAGAGTGGTGTGGTGTGATGGGGGACAAACTGAATAATTTCACATCAGTCAAAAATGGTAATGTCTGATTTAACAAAAATTTTGTACGTACATTATTGTTTGTGCAGTTTAAAATAAAGGCCTTGTGGAGCTTCAAGAATTTAACTTGTGAAAGAAAACACATTTTACTCCAAAACAGTTGTGTCGATGTTTATTAAATTCAGCATGTATATTACAGTAGAGTTACCTCAACTTAACATATAGAGTTGAAGAAGTTTAATTATGAATAGGGGTTTATTAGGGGGAACAACACACAACACAATAGTTTTCCCAGCCTTATATGTTGTATCCAGTTATTTATCAAGTCTCCAGTTTATTAATGTCATATTAAATATATATTTAGGAAACACAATAAACTAGGAAATAAAAAAATAAGTAGCATTAATGATTCCAACCCATCAAGGAGTGACCAAAATTATAGAATCCAATTATACACAAAAAGAAAAAACTCTCAACTCACAAGAGCAGGGAAATTGACAATTATCAGGTGGATGGAATACTGGCATTTCAGCCAGCAATGAAAAAAGGGTCAACATTTAAAAAGAATAACTATTTGCTTTCGTACGTTATTGTTTTATATGCATATACCCAGGTAACAACTAGTGAATTATAAAAAAAAAAAAAAAAACTATAGTTAAATATCAATTTAGAGTTAGGACTGGTTGTGAGAGAGATTATACATGACAAAGAAAGAAATAAGGAGTAAGAATTCACAGAGCTTTTGTTTATGTACTGTAGCATCAGCAGCTTAAGGTAAGTGAGCCAAAGGCAAACATCATTGCAATAGAGAATGATAAAGAGTAGCAGGGCACTGAACCACATGGTTCACCTTCATAATCTGAAGTTTACATGCTCTTTTACTTACCTCTACAATTTTTCATTTTAGTTCAGACATTTTCACTATCAGTCCTTGAACTAAGTTAGTGTTTTTGTATTGCTTGATCATGTACATTATATTTCTTTTCATGGTAGCTCTCATATTAATCATTAATGATTTATGATCAGTCATTACGATAGTTGATTGAGATGGTTGTTCAGATTTCATTTTTCTGTTGGTACAGTATTTTTGACATAGCATAGAAGATTACATTATTACAGTATTTTTTTATATTCAGTTTAAGAGTTAAGAAATAAGCCAACTATAGTGTTATTGAAAAGTTTAAAGTGATAAGTACACTGGATTCTTAAAAGCAGAGTATAGACATACATAGCTTATGGTTGTAACGTAAATTAAAAATTTGCTTTTGTGCTTAGGGCATAATTATACAGGTGCTGGTCATAAAATTAGAATATCATGACAAAGTTGATTTATTTCAGTAATTCCATTCAAAAAGTGAAACTTGTATATTAAATTCATTCATTACACACAGACTGATGTATTTCAAATGTTTATTTCTTTTAATTTTGATGATTATAACTGACAACTAATGAAAGTCCCAAATTCAGTATCTCGGAAAATTAGAATATCAATTAAGACCAATGCAAAAAAAAGGATTTTTAGAAATGTTGGCTAACTGAAAGGTATGAACATGAAAAGTATGAGCATGCACAGCACTCAATATTTAGTTGGGGCTCCTTTGCCCTGGATTATTAGGTCAGGCGAGTTTGCTGGCCAATCAAGAACAGGGATACCATGGCCCTTAAACCAGGTACTGGTAGCGTTGGCACTGTGTGCAGGTGCCAGGTCCTGTTGGAAAATGAAATCTGCATCTCCATAAAGTTCGTCAGCAGCAGGAAGCATGAAGTGCTCTAAAAATTCCTGGTAGACGGCTGCGTTGACCTTGGACCTCAGAAAACACAATGGACCAACACCAGCAGATGACATGGCACCCCAAACCATCACTGACTGTGGAAACTTTACACTGGACCTCAAGCAACGTGGATTCTGTGCCTCTCCTCTCTTCCTCCAGACTCTGGGACCTTGATTTCCAAAGGAATTGCAAAATTTACTTCCATCAGAGAACATAACTTTGGACCACTTGGCAGCAGTCCAGTTGAGACGCTTCTGACACTGTCTCTTGTTCAAGAGTGGCTTGACACAAGAATTGCAACAGCTGAAACTCATGTCTTGCATACGTCTGTGCGTGGTGGTTCTTGAAGCACTGACTCCAGCTGCAGTCCACTCTTTGTGATTCTCCCCCAAAGTTTTGAATGGGTTTTGTTTCACAATCCTCTCCAGGGTGCGGTTATCCCTATTGCTTGTACACTTTTTTCTACCACATCTTGTCCTTCCCTTCGCCTCTCTATTAATGTGCTTGAACACAGAGCTCTGTGAACAGCCAGCCTCTTTAGCAATGACCTTTTGTGTCTTGCCCTCCTTGTGCAAGGTGTCAATGGTCTTCTTTTGGACAACTGTCAAGTCAGCAGTCTTCCCCATGATTGTGTAGCCTACAGAACTAGACTGAGAGACCATTTAAAGGGTTTTGCAGGTGTTTCGAGTTAATTAGCTGATTAGAGTGTGGAACCAGGTATCTTCAATATTGAACCTTTTCACAATATTCTAATTTTCCGAGATACTGAATTTGGGACTTTCATTAGTTGTCAGTTCTAATCATCAAAATTAAAAGAAATAAACATTTGAAATACATCAGTCTGTGTGTATTGAATGAATCTTAATATACAAGTTTCACTTTTTGAATGGAATTACTGAAATAAATCAACTTTGTCATGATATTCTAATTTTATGACCAGCACCTGTATATGCTGAGATTCTACAATGCAGAAAGCCTTAAGTTAAAAAAAGATTTATTTTGTTTTCTGTTATCTTTTTGTCTTCTTTTTACCTTACATTATATTGACTGTTCCTGATAAGCATTGTAGAACTCAACAAGCCATATATGCAATGAAACATTAGTTTGTTTTTTTTTTTATGCCACAAGAAAAAAAGAAAATTACATGTGTACACTTTAATTAAACTATTTCTTTTGCAAATTTCAACTTTAAAGCAGTTAACTCTGCAAATTTCCATTAAGTGCTCTAAATTTACCACAGGGATCTTTGGGGGTAGTAAATGACTATTGTGATTGTAAACCACAAGGTTGCTGGTTCGGTCCCTACCACTGACTCACTGTAATGGTCACTCAGCCTGTTTGTACTCTATTTCTGTAAATATATATGTATAAAGTATTGAAAACAAAATAGTACTATAATGTAGTGTACATGTAAAGCACTCAATTGTTTATTAATTATATTGTTTAAAGTAAATGTTTTAGTTCTTAGTTTGTGTTTTTTTAACATTTGTAATCAACAGAGCCAATTGTAAATTGTAACATTTGTTGAATGTTTGCTTTATATGGTAATGTGTTTGTTTGATTAACTTCTTTGGGTTTGTCTCTTAATGTTGAATCAGCGTATAGTAAACATAAGAACATTTATACTTTTCCAGTTAAAAGCTGTCAAAACTTGAAAGTGCCCATGAATCTTTTCCTATTACTGTCCATCATAACCAAAAGTTTCTCTGTAATAGTTTCACACATTTATTAACTGAAACATTTGAAAGTCCTCAGTATATCATATGTATTACCATTCTTATATATAATACCTTTCATTGTCAGGAATAGTACAATATCGCTTATAGTGTGATCAAAAAATATACACCAAAGAGTGGTTTGCATGTTTGTAAAGATTAAAGAAACACTTTAGTATTGTCAGCAGTAAGATTAAGGTGAATTATTCGACTTTATTTGAATATTACTGAAGTAGTTTTAAGAGAGCTGGTGTCATAGGGCCTCATGTATAATGCCCTGCATTGAATTCACATGGTATATGGACCAAACTGGAAATGTGAAACTGCACAAAAAAATCCAGATACATAAAACTTTGCATATGCCAAGTTCCACATGCTTCCCCTTTATTAATGCCAATGAACATAAACTTTAACGAACATGCACGTGCCTACATCCCCCATGACTCCTAGAATTTTGCATCTTTAAATATGCAAATCAATATAAATAGCCCCTTCCATTCAGTGCTTTGTTAATAGACGATGGCAAAAGCACATGGAAAAAAGAATTTCAGTGATTGAGAATTGGAGACTAGGAAAAATGTACTATTTCTTGGCTTAAGCAGTGGTATAAGGAGTAAAATGAAGTTGAACAAGTGATACAGGGTGGGGGAGACACTCAAAAGTTCAAGTTCAGAAAGTTGCACAGTGCCCGAAATAAAAAAGCAGTCGGATATCAAAGTTGATGTGAAAAGGCGACAGCTTTTTATTCTTTTTTAGACAGTATTACAAACGCTGACCCCTGTGCTAAGGACACAAATCCACGTGGTGATAGTGCTGCGATGTAAAGCACACCTTTGGGGGCTGGCTGCGCATACACGTCTGTCTTGGAAACCGCTGGGTGACCATCTGGCTACTGTATGTGCTGAGGAACACTGTTCTGGAGTCACAAAATGCAATAGTGGTGCTATAAGAGATGTGGCCAATGAATTAAGGAATATAAGGGCTTACTATGTGATATTGACCACAGATTAAACAAATTAGTTAAAAAAAAAATAAATGCTGCATCTGATTATCTGTTTTTACATTCTGCTAATTAGATTCAAACAAAGTTGTAACACTGTCCGATTTGGCTGTATCATTTGGAGGGTCAGGTTCATCATACCACATCTCTCAGGCAAACCACGATTGTGTGCCACATTATGCAGCCTGTTACATGCTTGCAAAATGCAACACACTTTCTATGGACTATAGACATAGACTCATTCATTCTCTGAAGGCTCCTTTATAGTGTAGCGTCGATGCTGAGCAAAGAGTCTCTGCTCTTTACATGGCTCTTTGAGGTGACTCACTGTATTTAAAAGGACAGTTTGCCTTTTGCCACACTAGTTTGGAAAAAAAGCATGGGTTAAAGTGCAGAGTTGCTGTTTTTATAGGCACAAATTTTTTTGGTGATTCAACCCTGGCTGATGTAACTTGTCCAGCACTATTGCAAAAGCAGTTGACCGCTCTGAATACATTTGGAAAACAAGACCTTGCTTCCAGTTGCACTTTGATGTTTCCCAGTTCAACCACAGTGTAAGAAAATCTTGTATATCTGGAAGACTAGCAGATAATACCTTCCTGTACAGCTCGCATGGCGTGACTCGGTGGTGATTGTG
>NC_053161.1:72085154-72222654 GCF_016835505.1 Polypterus senegalus
AGACCATGGTTCTCAGCCGGAAAAGGGTGGAGTGCCCTTTCAAGGTTGGGAGCGAGATCCTGCCCCAAGTGGAGGAGTTCAAGTATCTTGGGGTCTTGTTCATGAGTGAGGGAAGAATGGAGCATGAGATCGACAGGTGGATCGGTGCGGCGTCCGCAGTGATGCGGGCTCTGCATCGGTCTGTTGTGGTGAAAAATGAGCTGAGCCATAAGGCAAAGCTCTCAGTTTACCAGTCAATCTACGTTCCAACCCTCACCTATGGTCATGTGATGTGGGTAGTGACCGAAAGAACAAGATCGCGAATACAAGTGGCTGAAATGAGTTTCCTCCGCAGGGTGTCTGGGCTTTCCCTTAAGATAGGGTGAGAAGCTCAGTCATCCGGGAGGGGCTCAGAGTAGAGCTGCTGCTCCTCCGCATTGAGAGGAGTCAGATGAGATGGCTCGGGCATCTGATCAGGATGCCTTCTGGATGCCTCTCTGGTGAGGTGTGCTGGGCACATCTAACCGGGAGGAGGCCCCAGGGAAGACCCAGGACGTGCTGGAGGGACTATGACTCTCGGCTGGCCTGGGAACGCCTCGGGATTCCCCCGGAAGAGCTAGAAGAAGTGGCCGAGGAGAGGGAAGTTTGGGTATCTCTGCTCAAGCTGCTGCCCCTGTGACCCGACCTCGGATAAGTGGAAGAGGATGGATGAATGGATGGATGTGTCATCTCCCGCTTGTTTTGTTCCCTGGTTTGCCCAGATAAACTCCATTTGTTTACTTTCCTCATCTGTCTTCCGACGGACTGGCTTTGAATCTCTGCATAGGTTATGACTTTTCTAATGGATTGTGATTTGGATTTTTGTTTCCAAGTAAACAGCGCATAGGAACACACCCCTTTTCTGTCTCATTATTACTTTTTTTTTTGTACAGTGCAAAATAATTTGTCTGTGACCCTGTAGTTAGGATATAGCGGGTTGGATAATGAATGGATGGCAAAATAAGTTGTGTTTTGTATGCTCAGATATATTCTCAATTCCTGGAGTTAGCATGCTGCTGTTAAGTCATTGTTGCTGTGTGTAGTGGGCGTGGTCAAAATGACATCACTTGGATCCCTCTATGCTCAGTAGAAAACACGACCATTGTGGCTAAAGCCTGTCTTCTGCTCACCAACTATGGCTGAAACAAAGGCAGAGGTGGATAGTGCTGTCCCTGATTTAGTGCCACAAAAAAGTACAAATGTGACATCCATTGCTTGGAAATGGTTTGGCTTCAGACAGAATTATACAGAACAAACACTGTTCTTTGCAAACTTTGCAAGTGAGAAGTAGGAATGAAGACCAGCAACATGTCAGACCTGCTCAATCATTTGAAAATAAATCATGTTAACAAAGTATGAAGAATGTATTAAACTTCGCAAGGCCTCTGCTTAAAACGCAACAAAGCACACTGCCGCAAAATAAGCCACACTGACAGCAGCATTCTCAATTTGCTTAATTATGAAAAGGCAAGCCCCAAATTGATGGAATAACAGCTGTTGTAATATCCACATTGCAAAAGATATGGTTCCTATAGCTACTGTCAAAAAAAATTGGATTTTAGAAACTACTGCCAACAATTGATCCCAAATATGTCAATCATATAGTCATACCATGCAACCTGTACATGAGCCTGATGGTCCATTTTATTGAGAACTGGGGGATGAAGAGTGTTTGTCTTCAGACAGGCTAAATGACGGATTGCCATGCTGGAGAAACAATTTCACTGGGCCTCAGAGGTGCTTAAAGTGTGGAAATTAGACTATGCATGACAAATTTGCATTACCATAGACAACGCTGCTAATGTGATTAAAGCTGTTTGATGAACAATTGGAAGAGACTACAGTGCTTAGGTCACCGGCTGCATCTAGTAATTAGTAAGGGGTTTCCGAGTGCGAGTGGGAGTGTCAAGTCACTTGAATGCTTGTTCTTACCATGGTTTATTTGTTTACAAAGCATAGCTTAAAAAATGTTTCAAGTATGCTCTTTTTTTAATGGCAAATCTACTAAAGTAGTTAAAGCACCTACTCCTGCACTACTTAAGCACAGTCAGAATACTGGGTTTCTTGCGTTACATGTTTGTGTTTCTTGAGATAATGTATATTTTGTTTATGTCTGTGCTATTATAAAGTAAATTAATTTAAAAGTTATTACTGTGCCTTTAGATCCATAAAATTAAATATAAGAACAGTAAAACTGTGTGACTTCTTTTTGAGTAAAATTGGATAGGAAAAAATTGATGTATATGAACAGTTTGGTCTAGAAATAGTGTGATTTGAATTTTGAGCAGAGGAAGAAAATGCTGACGCTGTGCAAGTCTGTCTGATTTTGATCCAAGTGAGTAAACTTCCTTCAGGTGCTGATTGCACATCATCAAATTTCCTGGACTTCTCAATTACATATTATTGTGTACTAGTGCTGGGAGGTGTGACCAAACTTCTATATCACGTTTTTTTTTCAAAATTATACTGGTTTCATGGTATTGAACAGTATTTTTTTCCCCATGCGTGAGTGGATGTTAACCATATTTTCCACTCCAATTACTGCAGTAGACTGGCTAAGAATAACCGATTCTACTGTCATGAGAATTGTACATTGTACAAAAAAACATTTTAATGTGCACACAAGTATTAATACAGGTTTGCATGGCCACATAAAGTGATAGTTTTCAAGGGGGTAGCACTAATGAAGAGAAGGAATCACATTGCATGACAGTTGCAGTCAAAATATAGACCGTGGTCCTGATGTTGCAAAATTAAAATGTTTGCAGAAGCACATGCAAATGTTTAAAAAGGTGTGGCAGCTAAAAGGTTAAATGGTTTAAAGTCTGAGAAAAGTGCCTTACTTCAAAAACAGTTTTCTTAGGGATGCAGCTATGTGCTGAAGGCTAAGGTCACAGCATGTCCTGCTCTAGAAAACAAGTAAGCTATAAATTTCATACACTGAATTCAAGGTTGACGGTTAAAAGGCCAGAAACTGCACCTGCCCAGGTGAGATTCAGTGAGGTTCCAGGACAATCAAGTATTATCTAGTTGCATATTTTTGTAGCCAGTAAGATATATTCTTTTATATAACAAGGGGGGGCTCTGCCCCCTGCTTGTTTCACTTGCCCACTGCCGGGTTTGGTTTATTGGATATACAATTTAAAGAGATTGTTATTTTCATGGGAATTGTCACATAGGCATTATTTTCACTTTTACTTTAAAACTTTTGTTAAAACAATATTTGAAATTAACTTTTCTTCAAGATCGCGTTGAATTTTGATTCGGTGTTTGCACTTACATCGTGACAACGCAATGTATAACTGCCTGTGAGTGAATATCGTTTCTTTCTCTATTAAATAAAATGACTTTGTCGAATGTTTGTCCATGCTCTTTCTTCTTCGCTTTGTCGTTGACATGTCATCTACAATGTATAAAATTATTATCCTAATAAAATTTATAAGAGCTGAGAGCGCAGGAAGTGTGTCTGACACAAGCATTCACACGACTGAGGTTAAATGGCCATGGTCTTGTTTGAAAATAGTTGTAAGTAGGGCGTGACTTGAAGGAATCTCATGCTGAAAGTATCCGTCTCATGGGACTTCATACCGCAACAATGTTTTTGGAATCTTAATTGTCGCTAGCAACACGAATTAGACAATCTACAATTCTCCGACTTAAAGTTTAAATCTGTACAATGTATTCAGTCTCTTTTCGCTGTTCCTTTATTTCACCGAGTAATAATTTCCATCTGTTTGCGCTAATGCAATCTTTCCTATCCTTTTTTTGAGACTTTGGAATTTTTGTACTTCCATTATTTCTAACCTGCTGTACATGTGTACCGCGGCAACATTTTTAAATTCTCTATGACGTTCTACATTGTTATCTACTCTTTGTCCTTTATTTCCTGCCCCAGGCGTGTTTAAATTTCTTTCTTATGGGACGTATACCGCTGTTCACGTTGTGAAGGGGGGCTGAACGCACAAGCCTGTACAGCAGATGTCCTTTTGCCAGTTCGCATCTCTGCCGCTTGCATTTTGAGGGGAGGGGTGTGCTGGATGCATGCTAAGGAGATAAGTTTGGATCATCTGCTGGCTTGCTGCTACTGCGCGCTACATGTTCTGCTTGTTGCGCTGCGTGTCAATCATTTAAAAGCCTGTACAGCGGCTGTCCTTTTGTCTCACTGCCTTGTCTCGCATGACGTCAAAGATTCACTGGCAGGATGATGCCCAACCTTTTGCTGCATCAAAATGGTGCCATCTTTCGCCTTTACACATGGTGCAGCTGCGTTGTTCTTATGTGTGAGAGGACATTTCTTGAGGGGAGGGCTATCTTAAAGACAGACCTCAGTATGTGTGTCTTGGGAACTGCAGGTCTGACATTGTGGTCAGCAAGACAGGAGCGTGGCAGGGGACAGTACTTTCTCCAGTCCTATATACATCGGACTTCCAATACAACTCGGAGTCCTGCCATGTGCAAAAGTTTGCAGACGACACTGCTATCGTGGGCTGTAGCAGGAATGAGCAGGAGGAGTAGTATAGGAAACTAATCAAGGACTTTGTTAAATGGTGTGACTCAAACCACCTACAACTGAACACCAAGGAGCTGGTGGTGGATTTTAGGAGGACCAGGCCCCTGCTGGACCCTTTGATCATCAGAGGTGACGGTGTGCAGAGGGTGCAGACCTATAAATACCTGGGAGTGCAGCTGGATGATAAATTGGAAAGGACTGCCAATACTGATGCTCTGTGTAAGAGAGGACAGAGCTGACTATACCTCCTTAGAAGGCTGGCATCTTTCAACATCTGCAATAAGATGCTGCAGATGTTCTATCAGACAGTTGTGGCGAGCGCCCTCTTCTATACGGTGGTGTGCTGGGGAGGCAGCATAAAGAAGAGTGATGTCTCACGCCTGGACAACCTGGTGAGGAAGGCAGGCTCTATTGTAGACATGGAGCTGGACAGTTTGACATCCGTGGCAGAGCGACGGGCACTGAGCAGGCTCCTGTCAATAATGGAGAATCCACTGCATCCACTGAACAGTATCATCTCCAGACAGAGGAGCAGCTTCAGTGACAGACTGTCCTGCTCCACTGACAGACTGAGGAGATCATTCCTCCCCCACACTATGCGACTCTTCAATTCCACCTGTGGGGGGCAGGGGTAAACGATAATATTATACAAAATTATTGTCTGTCTGTTATACCTTCATTGTTATCACTCTTTACTATTGTTCTTTATCGGTACGCTGCTGCTGGAGTATGTGAATTTCCCCTTTGGATTAATAAAGTATCTATCTATCTATCTATCTATCTATCTATCTATCTATCTATCTATCTATCTATCTATCTATCTATCTATCTATCTATCTATCTTCTGTTCTCTTTCAAGACAGTGACTCAAGTTTCACATTCTGATGTAGAACCCTCATCCTTATCTAAATTCATCTCTATTATAGTACGTCTTTATTTCAAAACTAACAGTGTCAGATTTGGGGGGACATGAACATGTCTGACAGAATAAAAGTGAATTATAAAACAAAACGCTAACTTTCATAAATTCCATAAAATTACACTGGCTGTTACAGACTCAAATAAATCAACTATGTTTTTATTTATTAATAGTAATAGCCGCTCACTACTCAAAACAGTTAAGGCGTGAAGGACACAGAATCGAACCCACCACCTTTCGACTTGGAGACAGCAGTTCTTACTTCTCCACTAGTCAAGCAGACATTTATGTGTTCAACATTTCTTGCCCCGCATTTCCTGTCATCCAACACTTACACAGATTGTTGTAGACACGGAACACACATGAAATGTATATGTTCCAAATAACAATATATTATTTACCCTATACACTTCAAGGCACCTCACACCCAGATAAACAGATTTCAGCTGGGAGAACTTGGTGTACGATTAAAGTTGCATTGGTGTGGGATGGGATAACAGGCTGCCTGCTGCTTGTGCTGATTGACATATTTGTAAAACAAGAGATGCTGATGAGGTGTTGTGAGGGAATTTAAGGTGGCCCAGGATTACAAGTTTTTTTCGTAGGCTTCAGGGATTCTAGTCTTATCAATGATATCTGATACATATAACTTGCCTTTTTTGAGCAACTGTGCAAGTCCCAACTATAGTGCAAGGCTGCAGTGCTAAATAGTTGCTCAGGATTAGTACCTAGTGGACCATTTATAGTAGTAAAATACTATAGTAGTAAGATACAATTGTGATTGTCCTCTGAAACTAGGAATAAGCATGGGGTGGGGTCAGAAATATTTTCAAGTTTATCATAAATCGGCGGGAAGCCAGTGGTCTCATTAGGCTTTAAACCAGTTAACACCATTAGTCCTTGCATCTAAAGGTTACATGTTTTGACAGTCACAGTAACTTGATATATTTGTCATGTTTTTGCACCATGTAAATAACCCTTGATTAGTCATGAAAAAGAAATCATGTTCAACTATTCTGTGCTTTGCTTCTTGCAACTGACACTAGTAATTGTAGTTGGTTTACCAGTAACACAGTAGTTCATCACTTACTATAAATACTGTAACAGCCAGCTGATGAAAACACTTACAGATTAGGTTGGTTATCGGCCTGTGATGGTCAGTGTAGCAAGACAGCATTGAACCAGCTATCATGTGTAATGATGAACATTCCAGAGAAACACATCTTTTGCACAGGGGGTTGTGCATGAGAGATCTTTTATAGTAAAACCAATATTGTCAGATAATTTTAGTGTTTTGATAATAGGCTCTTAGTGTTTACTTCCTATGTTAAGCAGGCCCCTGGAAAGATAAAAGGAGCTGGGTGGTTCCTCATATGCTGGAGAGCACATTGTGGATAAGTTGCACAATTATAAAGAATAGTAATGTGTGCAAGGAACAGTGAGGTGAGCCAGGACTTTCTGTGGTGGCCCTGTTACTCTGCTGAAGTTTGCTTGCAGCATGATTGGTTGAAGCTATTGCCTGTATACAGTCCCTACACAGACTTATGGGGTTTTACTGAACTGTGTGAATTCTGTGTGGTGTCTCCATTTCTTTCTGTCTTGATTTGTGTTACAGTATGTAAAATATAGTACCAATGTAAGGGAAACTTTAAACCTGAGATGTTGCTGTCAATTGCTCCCATGGTTTTTCCAGCCATCCTTAACCTTCAGAGTTTTATTCAAAACTAGCAAAATACCCGCGCTTTGCAGCGGCGAAGTACTGCCTTAAAATTTTTATTAAGAAGAAAATTAAACCTTTTTAAACCGAGGCAAAATATACCAATAATTATTTGTTAAGGATCTCTTTATATACCACATTTTGAGTTTGGCCCTCCGATTGTAATATGACCAAGCTGTGCGCTGAGCTTACTCTTGAGCATGCAACGTACAGTTGGCCATGTGAACAGTAATCTTGTTTCAGATCTCACAGCTTGAATTGCTGCTGTCATAATCGGTTTGAGTTTCATGGTTTGTTTCAATTACGACAGTATTTGCAGGACTTGTGTTGAAGTGACATTCGGCATCTGTCAAGCGTTGTAAGCATACAACCGGTTTCATCGATAACTTCACATGCAGCTTTTGAGAGTTTAAACATTCATAAACATCAAAATGTCCACTACTGAAATTGTCACCTGTGACTCTAAGATGTTTAAGAGGCACTGGCAGTTGTCGAAAGGTGTAAAATATTGGACCATTTCGGTACATTGGTTTCGGTTAGCGCAGGGAAGCCACCTACTAAATTTCGTGAACATGGGGCCATAAATAAGAAAGTTCAACATGGCAGACATTGTTGACCGTTATGACCGTTACGCGTAGAATTTCGAAATGAAACCTGCTTAACTTTTGTAAGTAAGCTGTAAGGAATAAACATGCTAAATTTCAGCCTTCTACCTACACAGGAAGTTAGAGAATTAGTGACGTTGGAAAGTTCAATATGGCGGCCGACAGTGGCGTCATACCACCAAAATAAGTACGTACATCGGCTTCGATTAGCGCAGGGAAGCCGCCTACCAAATTTCGTGAAGATGGGACCGTAAATAAGAAAGTTCAACATGGTGGATGTTGTCTACCGTTATGACCGCTACGTGTAGAATTTCGAAATGAAACCTGCTTAACTTTTGTAAGTACGCTGTAAGGAATGAGCCTGCCAAATTTCAGCCTTCTACCTACACGGGAAGTTGGAGAATTAGTGATGAGTGAGTGAGTGAGTCAGTGAGGGCTTTGCCTTTTATTACTATAGATAGACACTTAGTAGCAAGCCATTTAGAGACTTTTGTTTTGAAAATATCTTTCCATCTTGTGAATAATTATGCCTCATACTCAAACTTCTAGTCTTTAAAAGAATCCTGGCAAACCTATCATGGAAGCCCTGGATGAGATGAAGTCATTGCACAGGAAAAGGTATGTGCACATCAATAATTACCAAATAAGCACCAGTGCTGACACTTGCAGTCTTTAACATTTAGTCTTGGTGGGCTCCTTTGGCTGCAAGTTTCTTTTCTAATCACTTTCCCAAGTAGTAACTGTACCTGTAATTCATCTCCATATTTAAGTAACTGGCCTCCCTAAGAAATTTAGAGATTTTTGTTAGTTTTAAGGTAATGAATTTCTTTTGTCATTTTATTTGCATTTTTCTCAAGGGAGTTTTCTCCCTTAATTATCCTAATATATTATTTGCTACTGTATGGTGTTCGCGTCAATACCCCGTATGTATGGTGTTCGTGTCAATACCTCGACTCAATACAAGTTAGAACCATGCAATTTGGTATCTGTCATTCTGACATCTATTGGCAAACTGAGTAATGACGGCTGGGTATTAACAACGGTCTTTGTTTAAATTTTAGCCAATCTAAAATGAGTGACGATTGCAACGCAGTCAGAATACCAGCGGCCGCGGAAAGGATGCATAGGAAACGAAGTCACATGACTGACGAGGAACGTATACTTGCTAATGCGACCAGATGTACACAACATGCACAACAAATGGATGAGCACTGTGTGGCTACAAATGCTACTAACACTGAAACAAATTGTGCAAATCAAAGGACAGATGAAGAACGTGCGCTACAGAATGCTACTAACGCTGAAAGAAATCGAGCAGCCTGTG
This sequence comes from Polypterus senegalus, assembly GCF_016835505.1. NCBI lineage: Eukaryota > Metazoa > Chordata > Cladistia > Polypteriformes > Polypteridae > Polypterus > Polypterus senegalus. The sequence goes on from NC_053161.1 coordinate 72,094,248, forward strand.
TCTTGTGGCGTGAAAATGCTCAGCGGCATGGCATTGCCATGTGCAATCACACAGATATTATTGAGGACGAGTTGTGATTGACGTTAATCTATCATGCACCAGTCGGGGACTGGCAGGACATGACCCGTCATGCCAACATAATTATTACTCGTACTCTAATTAGAGTTGTAAAATACAGTTTGTTTTGAAAATTTGCCGGAAAAAATCAAGTGAATTGCGCGGAAGACCTGAGTTCACATCTTGCAGCCCCGTTTAAACAGGAAGCTCTTAATTACATCGGCTGAAAAGGTCAATTTTAAGCACAAATCAGTGCCATGATAAAATCATTTCAAGGACTTTAAAAAACAAATAATTCTTTGCAGAGAAAGTATTGATTTCACAAACGTAGAATTTGTAGCCCGATTCGATCGGGCTCCCAGTCACTAGTGGCTTAATAATCATACATGGATAGATCCCTGAACAGTTGAAGTCTTGTGGAAAAGGAAACAAAAAACTGATTTTAGGACAGAAAAAAAAAAACAAACGGGTACCTGCACAGGCCAGAAGTAAAGGTCCCTCAATGTGTAGCGTTCATAAGCAGACCTTAGAGGAAAACTACTGGTTTTGTCTCCCATTAATAGTTATTAAAAAGAGGGAACTGGTTAATCCACTTAGACTTGCAGCTGAGGTATTTTTCAACCAGTCACTAAATTTGCATTATGTAGGAAATAATAGTTTTTTAAATGTAAGTTTTGCATATTGGAGGGTGTGTTTGGCAAATATCTTAGAAACAGTATCCAGGATGATTAAAATAGGTTATAATGAGAGATCTAACCACAAATGTAAAGGCCTGAGGATAAAGACTGTTTGGGGTAGCAGTTTTCAAATAAGAGAGTAATGGGAAATGCATATATATTATTTGGAGTGGCTTAAGGGATGGGATAGACAAGGGCCAGGGGCAGCCCTGACAGACTCTTGTCATGGGGAAAAGAAGAGGCATGTCAAAATTGTTAAGTACAACTTTTGTGGGTGACAAGTATAAGTTCTGGAACACATTTGCTGGAACACCAAAGATATGAGTAATTTAATGTGTAGACAGCTTATTCAGCATCAGTAGATGATAGTGCCATCATGTACTGGTAGACTAACAATATTTTGATAAAATGCAAATGCTACAATTGGGCACAGTCAGCACAGTCAAGGTGGAATTCAATATGCTTTAAACTCTTCACACAGTAGGAAAGCCGCCAGCCCAGACAGACACTCCCTGACATTCTATAAATGGTTTTCCTTTAATTTAGGACTGTCAATGCGAGTAATATTTGTGGATTCTAGAGAACTTAACATTCTATCAAAAACACTGCCAGGTGTCAATCACTGTATTTCCAAAATGAATAAAGCTGCATGTGTGTGGAAGAATGAAAAAATGAATCTTCAGATATTCTGGTGTCTGATGTGACATTTCAAGAGTGTTCCATGTCTACAATGATCTTTGTAAATGTAGGATTACAGAAAATGTGAGGCAAGAAATGTTGAATGCACAACTAAAACAGAAACTTTTTTTCTAATGTTGTAGTAATAATTACAAAATGTTGATGTGAAGTGTATAATGTATGAAGACTGAAGTCCAAATATCAGAGAAACACGTTCACAAAAGGTATAACAAAAGTGCTCTTTTTTTTCAGGAATATAACCGAAGAAAACTATAAATTGTTCAATTTACATGTAGTCAATGTGTAAAAAATGAAGCCCAAATATTAATCAATATGAAACAGACAGGTACACTTGGCTGGAGCAGAGGTAAGAACTGCTGTTTCATAATCTAGAGGTTGTGAGTTCAATCCCAGCTTCTCCATACATTGACTGTTTTGAATAGTTGGTTGCTGTTATTATTACTATTATATAGTATAAACATACATTTGAGTCTGTAACAGCAGGTGTAAATTTCTGGTACAGTGGAACCTTGGATTGCAAGTAACTTGGTCTGCAAGTGTTTTGCAAGACGAGCTAAAATTTTGAATAAATTTTGACTTGTATTGCAAGACCTTATTCGTTTATCGAGTACTGTAGACCATATATGCTTTGTCTGCTGAGCGTCACATGATCACAACTGAGCTGATGGTTCTTCTCGCTCTCTCTCTCTCTCACTGCGGGATTGTGGGTAATCGTCTCCCATTCCTGGGCTGAGTTGGCATGCCTCACTCATATAGTCAACATCCGTACGAGCATATACTGTTTACTATAGCATTGTGACCACGTGCGTGTGTTGTAACGTGTGAGTCCCTGTCTTGCACCCCAAAACACGAAGCTGAGTCTCAGTACTTTAGCAACACCAGCTTTATTCAGTTTGAAACAGGAACAGCACGGTTATTGTGACGGGATCTGCCACTCTCCTATACACAGACACAGCAATCAGGCAGGGTCGGGGCCAGGTTAGTGGCTAAGTATTCCTATGCCCTGCTCATTAATAATGTTCCGTGTATCACCCATCAACGGCAGGAGCTTATAGCATGACTGCGATATTTTCGTATTCACTTATACGGTGAACTGCTACAGCGCTGGGAGCCTGCAGTTGCTTCGGGACACACTTCTGCGTGTTGTCCCATTGGGTGGAATCCCAAAAGAGTTTAGAAACTCAATCACACCAGCCATGATTCTTTTTAAAGGTAAAAGTGCAGGTTAATTTGTTTTATGTATTTTTATTTTATATTTTGTATTAATCATTTTTGTATGAATAGTTTTGGGTTGTGGAACGAATCATCTGAATTTCCATTATTTCTTATGGGGAAATTCGTTTTGATATATGAGTGTTTTGGATTATAAGCACATTTCCGGAATGAATTATGCTCACAATCCGAGGTTCCACTGTACTGTAAAAGATATCGCTGAAGGGATATAAGCAGACAGACAAAGTAGCCACCTACTGCTGATATAACAGCCAAACATACGTGGCATTGTTTCTATATGGTAAATCAAATAATGGTGAGAAAGATCTTCCCACCACTGTTGCCAAAGTTCCCACAAATGTTTTACACTTGCACGTTGCTGTCCTTTCACCCTTCTGTCCACTTCATCCGAAACAATCTTAATGAAGGTTAAGTCTGCAGACTGTGGTGGCTTTTCCATGGTTTGAAGTGTACCTTGTTCTTTTCTTTTAACGTAGTTCTGATATAGCCTGAGAGTATGTTTTGGGTCATTGTCTTGCTGTAGGATGAACCCCTTACCAACGAGACGCAGACCAGAAAGTATTGAGTGGTGCTACAAAATGCTGTGGTAACCATTTAGATTCAGAATGCAAGGCACTCTGTGTGAGTCACCAACTCTGCCTCCAGCCAAAAAACCCCAGACAATAATACCACCTCAATGTTAGACAGTGTGGAGGATGGCCGGCTGTTTATCCCGGCCAATACCCCCAAGCCGCCAAGTGGAGCCCTCCTTGCAGCATGGAGGTCCCCAGAAGACCAACAGGGCATCATGGACAATGGAGTTTTTATGCACCGCCCTGCTGAATGCCATGGGGGCCACGAGAGGGAGCTGCAGGGAGGACCGAAGAGTTCTTTGTGCCCTATGACTCGGAAGTTCGTCATAGGAAGAGTGACGGGCTTCCGGGGTGAGAAAAACATTGTTTACCCTGACCCGGAAGAAATAAGGACTTGTGGACTGTTGGATTGGGAACACTTCCAGGTCGGGAGATATAAAAGGACTGTGGGAGCTCCCAGACGGCGAGCTGAGTTGGGAGGCAGGGTGGCTAAGTGTCTGGGAGTGGAGGATTGTGATTGAGTATTGTTTATTTGGTTTATTGAAGAATAGTGGAGTGGTGGTGCTTTGTGCACATTATTGATATAATAAATATCATTATTTGACTTTTACCTGGTGTCTGACGTGGTGTCTGAGGGTGCAAGGGTGCGAGCAAGCACCTAATCTGTCACAACAGTTGGTGTCACAAACTATCTTCTAGTCTGTAGTAGTCCCCAGACAGTATTTCAAGCCCCTATTTTGTCCTGTGAAGAATGGCTTTCCTACTGCCATTTGTCCTGACAAACCTGCAGTACAAAGTCTCCTCTCAGAGTAGAAACTGAGACTTGCTTTTTTCAATCAATTTTAAGCTGTGCTTGAAGCTGTTGTGCTGTGAGACGCCTATCATACAAACCTATCTTCTGATTGGGTGGTGACTTTGGGTCTGCCACATCTCTTCCTTTCAGAGTTTCTTCCAGTTTCAAGTTGCCTTTGGATTGTGTAGGACACCATACTCACTGATATTTTGACTTTCTTTTTGCAATTTCTCTAAATGAAAAGCCTACATTATAAGAATAAGTAATGCTCAGTCTAATTTCATTTGATTACCGTTTTCCGTTATCAATGGAATATACAACATTCTACAGTGCAATATTATCCAAGTAGTATTTCATAGGGTGCAGTAACAGTCTGTTCCAAACTTTGCTTTAAGACAAAGGGTTTTTTAAGTAATCAACAGAAGTTGGAACACCTGCGCAAATTGTTTGCTTTAACTTGCAAGGGTTAGTTTAATTGCTGCAGAACATCTTTAGGTTGTAACTTAGTAGTTGTTCTCGGAAGTTGGAACATTTGTAATATTCTGAACTTTACCAAAGTTAACACTTTAATATAGGACATACAGTAACACTTGTATGCATCTGGTTATGTAAGAGCATAGTGTATTAAATTTCTAAAGGGAAAAAAAATCTGGATCAGTATCGGCCTTAAAAAAGCCTGATCAGAGCATCCCCAAATTGCAGCCTTCTTTAATGTATGTTGTGATGTGAAATTTTGCATACAAGTTGATAAATACTTTATGCCTTTATTTGTAACATAGACAAAGCAATGTAATATTAGTGTTTCATTATTGATAATAACAGCAATGGTTTGATGGTTTAAGAACACCCCTTTAGGAATGAGTCTATTTGTAATTTTACGATAGGGTTGGTGGGAAGTGCCTCAAAGATGTTTGGTAAATGTTTCTCTGAAGTCTCTCAACCCCCATAGGAAAGCCAGGCTACCTAACTGCCAAGCTTTACCTTAACATATGTTTTAGAGGGCGGGTGTGAAGGTGTTCTATCCCCCCATTGGTCTGAAGTATGGCCGTTTGGAATTGGGTTGTATCAAAAGCTTTTAATTACTATGACGCCCTATTGGCTGTAGGGGTTAGAAAGAAAACCTATAAATTTGCTTGCTTTACCCAGCGCTCTCTATTACCAAACCGATGAAAGACCATCTCATGCCATGAACTGAAAAAAGAACAACACATTGAAGTGTACAGTTCGGCAGCCATATTGAGACAGGCATGCGGCCTGTTCTGAAGAAAGCTGACCACAAATGATGCCTTAACTAGAGACATTTTTAAGTAACTAACAAGTCTGTGTGCCGCCTGAAACTACACATCACCATTTATCAGGTTGCATGGTTGCCAGTATTCAAATGTACTTTGCATATTGTTATTATTTATGAATATTATCGATAATACATTATTTTATGTGTAACTTAACTCCTGCTTGTCTTTTACTACACTTAATTGCCTGAGGTTATAGATGTAGAAGGGAAAGTGGGGAGAATTATATGGTACAATACCTTATAAACAGTGGTAAGTCTGTGAGATCTGAGGCATTCTGACAAAGGTTACATATTAATAATACAAAAGGGGAAAGTAGAGTAATATATTGCTCTACCAAGACAAAACAATGTATTAAGCAGTATTTAGCTTGTAGAAGCCGCTAGGTATTCAGTCCTTTGGAGACTTTTATACAGACAATTTTTATGCATATTTGAATCAGTGCCTCATAAGCATGATTTTCCAGAAGTAAGTTTTCATTTATGTACAAATTAGAAACAGTAAATAAAAAAAGCCTTATCTTTCTTCAATTTCCGTTCCTGGATTTATACTGATTAATGCTGAAGTTACAAGTTGTAGCTTAGATTTGTTGGAAAGCTGCCTGACCCTACAGCTCTCCCAATGTTTTTTTATAGATTAAACAACATCCTGATTCTCAAACACACGCAAAGGTCTATTCAACTTTACGTTAAGCAACAAAGTGGTTTCTGCAATAGCATTCTAAATTCCTTATTTGCTGATCTATTGTCACTTTTTTTTGTATTTTGTTCCTATTTATTAGAATAACAGGATTTAATAGACTCTCTGTTTCTAAACACCAGAAGTAACTCTACTCCATTGTACCATTGAGCATGGCCCTTTCTCCATCCTGGGTATGACTTTAACCCAGCACTTCCCGATTCATTTTACCATCACACCCCCTGTGACGAAAAAGGCTGATTTCGCACCCCCTTGGTTTGAGAAGAAATATGAAAAAATATGAGGTTAACGCAGAAAAACAGATCACCAATTGAAGCTTTATGAATAATGGATACTTATTCTCCATCAATAATTGTTTTGGTAAAGCCAAACTCAGTGTAATCCTCCTTCCATTTTCTATTTTTTTCGCAACTAGCCATGATTAAATGAATGGTAAAAAAGTAAGAGCAAAGCGACAGTAACTTATTGAGGCAGGCAGGCGAGAGCACAATAGCACGCGGGCTCAATGTAGTGCGCGTCAAGTCGATCTAGAATGCGCGGTCAGATTCGAAAAAATATATCTTCAAATTCTAGTTGGATATAAGTAGGTTCTATTTAGTCAACAGAAATATCTTTGGTAGGAATGTAAGTTAAATTTAGTCTTTAAATTTCTATGGTGAAGAAAAATGTACGCAATGGTGACTACATTTAACTTACATTCTTACCAAATATAAAAATTACTTAGATTTAAAATTTAAATAGAACTTGAACAGATACGATAGTTCATAATAACCACGCAGCACTAAGTGCGTGTAAGAGCGGAAGTCATCCGTTTAAACAAGCAGCGTATTGCACTGATACGAAATAGTCTGCCCATTTAATTATTTAGGAATGGATAGATAAATTAAGATTTTGTACAAATAATGTTTTTCATTTTTCTTCCTCGATGGATTCTGGCACCCCCAACAACAGTTGCTCGCACCCCTTTGGGGTTTGAGCACCCCCAATCAGGAAGCGCTGCTTTAACCTAAATCCAGCCTTGCAAGCAGGTCATCCAACTTACAGGGAAAACTTGGAGGTTGTTGGCAGAATTGTTTTGAAAAAAATTTGTACTGTTCCACTAAGGTGCCACCTGCAGCACCTGGGTCCTGAACCAAGTGGTTCGTTGAGTGGTGGGTGCAGCAATGTGCAATCAGCCCATGCTCCCAACCTCTCTGTCTCTCTGTTTCTCTTGTGGTGAATAGACTATTGTTTGTAATGCCAGTCATTTTTTGTAGAGTATAACAATGTTAAATTTACAGTGCTCAGTATTCAAGGCTCTTACATACAGTAAGTGGTCTACATTTGGAACCTAGTTGTATAACATATGCAAGATTTTAACAGGGGAGCACATCAAGAGTTTTCCATTCTTATTCAGCATGCATTTTTTCCATGTCATTGCATCATGGTTGATAAAGAATAAACTACTTTGTGTGTGTGTGTGCGTGTGTTTTTTTTAAATTGATAACAAATGGTTCAACCATTTATGACCCCTCATGAAATCTAAACATTTTTAGGTAGCTTTAGATAAACACATTGTTACAGATGTGTGACTGCACATACTAGAGATTAAACAAGAGTGTTTGCCATGCATTCCTCGTTAGTTTTGTTCCTAGTTTGGAACGGGTCCTGTATTGGCAAAGATTATTTACCCCCACTCATATACTGTAAAATAGTGCCATTCAGAATCAGAAATCACTTTTTTATTAATTAGTATTCTGATTTCTCTAGTCTTGTTGCTATATTTGGAGTGAAATTCCTTGGTAAAATATTATGTCCTAATCTGAGTTTTAAATGGGTCTCCTCTAGGAAACAATAATTTGACTTCAATGACATTAAGAGCATGACTGTTTTTTCAGTTCATAATTGAGACCCTTGACATTCCACCTTAAAAATGTTAACCTATACTTTGTTGTCAATGGTAATATTCATAATACAGATATTGTAATCTCATTTAGTTATTTTTGGAATTTTCTGAAGAGTTGTATTTTTTTCATGCAGGTTTTTAGCAGTTCACTGCAGTGTCACAATCTCTGTCATTCTATCCAGCTGGGCACTTCAGAGACATACGTAATTGTGTTTATTTTTCCTAACATGTTAGAAAATCAGTTATAGATAAACTTTGAAAATTACTAATTTAATGTCCTAAAACTCAAAGTTTGGAGGCTGATCTATATGAACAGAAACACCAATTAATTAATCCAAACAATACTTATTTTTCTACATGGAGATGCTGTGGTGGACGTCTTCCTGTGAATGCTAATACACATTTATAACGTTCAGAAAGATTTTACATTGATTCTCCTGGCTAAAACAAGATGAAGGTAGAACCATCTATTTAAGTAATAATTAATTTTTATGTTATTTACTGCATAATTGTAGTGGTGAATAAGGAAAAAAATGTTCCTTCTCCAAGAAAACATGAGATTGCAATGTATTTCCTTGTGACAAAGAGTGTTAATCTGTCCATCAATATATTAGTTTAATAAGTTAATTGAATGCTGTTTACATAATGCATATTATAATTGCTTTTTACTGTTGTACAAGGAAATTAATTACTCATAACATGTATGTGACAAGAATGTATGCTCACTTCCTTTGAATAGATCACCACCTAGCGTGCACGTGTTATCATACCAGCAGCAGCAGGAAGAATGTGAGTGATCACTAATGAACAAAGACAGCAATTTACATCTAGGTATCAACACTCACTTGTGTCAAAAATGGCACTTGGTGATGGCAGTCACGGTGAATTGACACCTCTGGCCCTGAAAAGTTACTGCAGAGGAAGGTGAGCAATAAAGTCTTTTAAAATGACTGAATCTTTCAAAAACGTCTTGCTTTTTTCCTTCTTAAAATATATATATATGTATATATGCTGTTTTTGCAAGATGTAAAAAATTTTGTTCTTGAAATGTGAACTTATTCTGTAAGTTTTTTTTTCTTTCACGTTGGGAAACCCGGTCTGCATTAGCTCTACTATAAAATGCAGGAGAAAGCTAATTTTTTTTTAAATCTATAACGCAATTTCATGTGGTCATTGAATATATACCAGAATTGTGAAAACATAACTGCTTAAAGGACAGGGTCGCTATTTTGGGAGGTGTGGGGTTTATCGGACACTGGTCTAAATATGAAAACAAAAGGCACGGTGAAAACATGAAAACTGAAAGCTGGCAGATTAGAGAGGCTTCTACTGTACACACAGCTCACCTCCATCCTGACTGCTTTAGACTTGGCAAGCCCCATGGGGGTAAGTTAATTTGCTATCTGATTTTTTGCTTGCTTCTTTGTACTAATATTTCAACATTTTTGAGAAACCGGTGCAACCCGTCTCCATTTTGTTACCTGTCTTCTAGTAGGCCTAAGAGAACCGATCTGCTGTAATGGTCACTAGCAGCACTCTCTGAACTAAGTGAGAGGCTCTTAGGACTGAAGATGGTTAAAAATTGAACCTAGCCTGGCTGGTACACACACACGGATGTAACAAAGATGCACTTATACTTGTTCAACTAGAGTGGCTGCTGCTGTATTTGGCCAGAGGGAGATTACTGGGGTGCAATACTTATTTTCTCAGAAAGTTTGTTGAACACATTGGTAAGGATTCCTATGCCTCAAATATCTTTATCAGTGAGAACAAAAAAAAAATCTGTTAGCTGTTCAATAAGGAGTGTCTGAATAAGACTCTTTAACATGGATGAACATCTCATCATGTTGTCAACTTCATCATTGTCTTGGTTCTATGATGACCCTACTAACATTTCATTGTCTGGGCCATTTGACTAGGGAATCTACCCTAAGGACTTTGCAGCTTTTTTTTTTTTTTTTAAAGCGTTCTGAAATGTTGCCAGTTTATCCATAAATAGTTTTAAGATATAATCAGTTGTTGTCAGTTATGCTTCCTTCATAATGGGAAGAAAATAGAAGAGTGAGCTCCTTCAGCACATGGTCGATCCCACCCAGTGTCTTTTGTGCTGTCATCTTATCTTTGTGAAGTAGCATCGGGGGTTTGAAATTGTCTTCTGACACAAATTGCCAGACAGTTAATGAGATTCAGTGTAGTATTAGGAGTGTGTGATAGGTATTGTCTATAGTAATATAGTTGTTGTTTTAATGATGTGCGAGCTGAAATTACTGAATATGTCGCTCACTTTGCAAAAAACAATCAAAACATGCATTGAGAGTCCCATGCATTCAATGTCTCATGTAAACCTTTTTCTTTTTCCGGTTTCTTTGTGGTGGCGGGCTGCGCCACCACCACCTACTCAAAGCACCATGATGCACCAACATTGATGGACTGAAAGCCAGAAGTCTACGTGACCATCATCATCAGGTCCTTCCATGAAAACCCTAAATACAAAGAGGACTGTTTGATTTGTGTTAGGTAGATTGCCCAGAGGGGACTGGGCAGTCTCTTGGTCTGGAATCCCTGCAGATTTTATTTTTTTTCTCCAGCTTTTGGAGGTTTTTTTTGTTTTTTCTGTCCACCCTGGCCATCGGACCTTACTTATTCTATGTTAATTAATGTTGACTTATTTTTCATTTTTTATTGTGTCTTCTATTTTTCTATTCATTTTGTAAAGCACTTTGAACTACATTTTTTTTTGTATGAAAATGTGCTATATAAATAAATGTTGATTGATTGATTGATAAACCTAGCAGGATAGACTACTGCTTGTGTGCCAAATGAGAGCCTAGATGTGCAAGGTCAACGCACCACAATTTAAGCTAGAGTAGCCACCTAAAATTTAGTGTGAAAACAGCACCACGGCGTAAAACAGCCTCTCAATATGCATCATTATATTTGATTACAAGACATGTATCATCCTCACTCGTGTGGAGGTGGTTTGGCTGGTGGTAAGTAGCCAGATGCTGATTAAAAGTCAGTAATCTGTTTGGACAAATTCCATTCAGACAAATTGTGCAATTTGTTCAGATTTTTTTTTGGGGTAAGCATATGCCTCTTGGCTGCATTTTATTTCACAGTTTGTCTTGGTTGGGGGTCCTCAATTCCAAAACACTTATTTTTTTTCTTATTTAAAATACTCACACAGATCCCCCACCTTCTCACCCTGCTTCATCCCCCGACTTGTGATGCCTCCTTCTACAACTCCTTCTGTCCCTCCTACGACAGATTCTTCTCAAAACTCACACACACACACACACACATACACATACTCGCCCACCATCAGAGACCCACACTACTGATTAAGCGTCTGATCTCCTTTGTTAGCATCAGAAAAGACTAATAAATACCTAGGGCATTCATTGAATTTCTCTAGAGAAAAGTCAGCTTTACTCTGCAGCTTTCACATACACAAACATGTCTTACCTTAAGCAAAAGCTTGATTAGAAAAAAAAAATGAAAGGAATTACTTGTCAGAATACTTTTTGAGCGTAGTCTACATGACCATATTTTTATTATTATTAAAACCAGGGCTGTGGAGTCAGAGTCTGAGACAATTTTGGATACCTGGAGTTGGGGTTGGACTCTGACTCCTAATAAATTAAAATTGTAATGAAAAAAAAAATACAGCAAGTTCAAATGTCCCATTTCACAAACAAGTCATAATTAAGTACTTCTCTGATGTAAGCCCAGTGCATAGTTGTGTTACTACTAGTGTGAAGCTTAGCTGAGCTATTATACAACCTGACATTCACATGTTGTAATCTGGATTATGGTACATTACAAAAAGTGTTTTTCAGATATAATGTGTTTAACAAGTTAATCTGAGTGTAAACAAATGTAATGACGGTGACGCAGTGGTAGCTCTGCTGCCTCGCAGTAAAGAGACCTGGGTTCGCTTCCCGGGTCCTCCCTGCGTGGAGTTTGCATGTTCTCCCCATGTCTGCGTGGGTTTCCTCCCACAGTCCAAGGACATGCAGGTTAGGTGCATTGGTGATCCTAATTGTCCCTAGTGTGTGCTTGGTGTGTGGGTGTGCGGTGATTTATTCCTGCCTTGCACCCTGTGTTGGCTGGGATTGGCTCCAGCAGACACCCGTGACCCTGTGTTAGGATATAGCGGGTTGGACAATGACTGACTGACAAGTGCAATGATGTAGGTGTGTGCTATGGCCTGATGTGTGTTCAGGGGTTTTGTCTGCACTCTCCACATAGACTCCTACCCAGGTCTGAACTTTAGCATATCTTTGCACGCCGCCTGTTCTAGAAGATTTTGAAATTAAAAAGGAACAGATTCTATGTATTGGGACAGATAATGCTGCTAATATGTTAAGCACAATTGATAAAATTAATAAAGTAGATGGAGAAAGTGACAAAGAGATTTTAGAGAAAGACAGTTCTGCAAGTTTTGGAGAAAGTGAAACTGAAGAGAATAGTGAAATTTTGGAAAACATTGCTGAAGAAGCATCTAAGCTTACTACTATTCAACATATGCATTGTGCTGTTCATACAAAAAGGTTGCAATATGAAGATTTAACATCTGGTAAATTATTCTTGGAATGGAAAAGCTTGATATATTGCCTGAACAAAAATGGAGGGTTAATAGCTGATGGCAATGTATCTTCAATGAAGAAAAGAGAGTCTCTTACTGGATAATCAAATCTTGTTAGCTGCTGTTTATGTTGATCAAATGAACCAAATTTTGTTGAGCAGTGACTAGCTTGCTAATAGAACAAAGACACTCTATGATGTAGCAGTTCGCATGGAGGGATTACTGCTACCTGAAACACCACCACTGGATGAAGCTATAAGCACTGGTAACTCAGGATCAACCTCTTCAAATGAAGAATTAGACTTTGATTCCTTTTTTGACAAAATGGAACTTTCAAAAGTAAAGCAACATCACCTATGCATGAAAGATAAATGACCAGTAAATGTCCAAATAAAGAGATTCCAGCAGGAGTTTTTTTAAAGAATTAAAAGTATTGTAGCTGAAAAGTATGATCACTCATAGAAACTGACTGTAGAAGAAGCCATCCTTGTTGATCCAGAGATTATTAGTGATGTGGCTAGAACTGTAACAGCAATGCCACCCACCCAAGTCAGTGGTGAAAGACTATTTTCAGTTCTAAAAATAATCAAGTCAGATTTAAGAGCTTCTATGATCTGGCAGAAGCAATTCTGTTTCTTAGAACACTGCATTGAGTTAATTTTGGATTGCATTTAGCAGCTATTCTGCTCTACAACTGTATTTCAAGTTTAATATACAGTATAAACTGTTTTAGGCTTTCCAGCATTTGTTTTTGTTTTTTTGTTCATGCAGTTAAGCTTTGTTTTTGTTTTAAAACTACCAAAGAATGGTTTACATTTTTTGAACTGGTAACGTTCCTGTTCCTGATTTTTATACATGCCACTACTTTATAGTACTTGATTAAAAACAATAAATAGAACCTTATTGTTATCATTTTTTTGTCTTTTGTTTAACTGGTCAATACGGTAGAGAGTCAGCTTCCTAGCTAGCAGTTCTGTGGTTAAATGACGTGTATGTTTCCTTCCTTCAATCAACATGTAAAATACATTAGCATATTAAATACAGAGGAGTCGGGGAGTCGGAGTCAGAAGTACTGGAAACGGAGGAGTCGGAGTTGGAGTCGAAGAATTTATCTACCGACTCCATAGCCCTGATTAAAACTTCAGTTATTTGTGAAGGTGAAATATTCTGATCATTTCCAATCACTGATAAGCATGCACAAGAAACCACTCCATTCCAGTTTTCTCCACAAAAGGATGGTCCATCTTTACCATGTCCTGATCTGGATTAATCTTAAATAAAACTCTTGCCTTTAAGGAATAACAGAAATCATCATGCAGTTTTTCTTTCAGTGATAATTCATGGGGAGATCAGCCCTAACAGATACAAATATCAATAGAAAAATATACAAACAAAAAACAGGTGTATGTGAATGCGATCCTATGTGATGCGTCTGTTAAAGTCAGAAAAAAGAAAAAAGTAAACTACGATCAAGATATTTGGAAGGTCAGCTGCTGAAGTGGTGCATTCAGTTAGTATAGATCATCTAAGAATGATTTCTGTTGTTCCTTGTTAGCATTATTTCATTTAAGAGAAGTCCAGGGGCCTCATGCATAACGGCGTGTGTAGAATTCACACTATAACATGGCGTGTGGACAAAAGCAGAAATGTGCTTATGCACAAAAAAATCCAGATGCATAAATCTGTGCTAACACAAACTTCCACATTCTTCCGCTACATAAATCCTGGTCAGCGTGAAAAGTAATGCACGTGCACGCGCCTGCTGTCCCACTTCATCTTCTCCCAGAATTACGCCTCTTTGAATATGTAAATCAATATAAATAGCCCTTAAGCTCAGCCTTCTGTGAAAAGACAATGGCAAAAGCATGAGGGAAGATAGAAGAATTTCAGTGAATACCAAGTGGAGACAAGGAAAAATGTACTATTTGTTGGTTTAAACAGTGGTATAAACAACAAAAGGAAGTTGATCGAGTGACATAGAGTGTCAGAGAGTCACATATTAAAGTCACCGTGGAAAGGCGAGTCGTAGCCCCCCCGTCTGAGTGTCATACAGTGAGGGGAAAAAAGCACGAAATTTCAACTTTAATCTCTTAATTTCCACTTTAATCACTGAGTTTATTTGGTAATTAAAGTAGAATGTCATAAACTTCATCTTAAAATTGTTTAATTTACTAATTTCTCAAATCCCATCATAACTAAAGTAGCATGTTAAATGCTTTGTTTTGTAGTTGATCTTCTGTGTGCTCCATGTGTGTAAATCACTATGTGCTTCCAGGGATTCTCTTCCTCCAACAGGACACAGAATCCATTACATTCATGATATTACAGCTCTCTGAATAATCAAAATACTGAGAAGTATACGTGATATCATTTTCATGATGATAGAAGTTAAAGCATGTTATTAAACATGGGAACACGGTGGCGCAGTTATTGTTCATGTCTCATGCAAGATGCTTGCTGTGCCATGCGTGACCTTCGATGAAATACTTTATTGCAGCAGTACTGTCTCTTTCAGACGTACTAACCTCCAATTCCTGTCCTTCCTTTTCTTCCTCCAAATACCCAATCGTCACTCAATCAGTTCTGTAATAGACGTTAAGCCATTTGTAAGCTTAGAACGGCGATTCTTCAAAAATTTTAAGGAACATTGAAATATCTTCGTAGTATGTGTTTAATTATTCTATCCATCTATCCTTCCAGTGTCACGTCAGCACCAGCAAGAATACAGTGCCTCATTAGCACTGCGGCACTGTGTCCTCACATATTTAATTAATAACAAAATAGATTATTTAAATGAAGTTAGTTTTATCTGTATAATAGACATATTTTGCTGCATTTCATCTTAAAAATGATATCGTCATCATGTGTAAATATGCGCTTTAAAAAGTGGCTCAGGTTGTGCAATATTATAACTGTATCGCAAGTTTACAGTGAGGTAATTGTACTTATAAGTACAGACATTTCTACAAGGAGCACTTGATGGGCTGATTGAGTGCGCTTAGAGTTCTTGGGATGAAACTGTTTCTGAACCACGAGGTCCATACAGGAAAAGGTCTGAAGCGTTTGCTGCATGACAGAAGTTCAATAGACAGCATGGCTGAGGTAGCGTGTGCTTGATGCTGTATACCGATAATTCTCTTTCTGATCAGCTGCTGTACAACTGTGATTCACACTCAGATACAGTGATATAAATACTCCAGTTGGTGCAGTGAGAATAATATGGAAAAAGATGATCCGCTGTGGCAACCCCTAACGGGAGCAGCTGAAAAGAGAAGAAGAAGAAGGTGCAGTGAGAGTAACAACGCTAAAGCAGTTATGGTATTTAGAATAGTTTGACCATTCTGTGGACCATTATATTGTTACAAGTTAATTACAATCAGATGCATTAAACTAATTAACAATATGCGGTTAATTTCAGTGTATTTATAAAGCTGCGTCAGGGATGTGGATCTAAAAAAGAAAGGTAACCACACTGGAACAGTAGCACTGCTTTGACACTGGGTGCCGCTGGTCTGCAAAACTGAGTGCAGAACTTGCGTACACCAGGGTATGAGCTACCATGGAAATGTGCATGGCTTTACGGCAAGTTTAGGTTTTATATATTGCAATTTGAACTTGGAAACGTTCTTACACAACATTTTTATGCGTATGCACAGTTTATACATGAGGCCCCAGGTCAGAAAGGGTAGGGAAAGCTGAAGCTGTGTGGTTGTTTCTGAATGTCAATCAGTGTTTAAAAATACAAAATGGTCAGAATATTACAAAATATTCTGAAACTCTGCTTATGGTTTATAATGCCTTAGAATAATCTCGCTCCATCTTATATATCGGAATGTCTGACACCCTATATTCCAAATCGTAACCTTAGATCTTCAAATGAGTGTCTCCTTAGAATTCCAAAACCTAAACTTAAAAGAAGTGGTGAGGTGGCCTTCTGCTGTTATGCACCTAAAATCTGGAATAGCCTGCCAATAGGAATTTGCCAAGCTAATACAGTGGAGCACTTTAAAAAACTGCTGAAAATACATTACTTTAACATGGCCTACTCATAACTTCACTTTAACTTAATCCTGAAACTCTGTGTATTCAGTTCATTATAATAACTATTCATGGTGGCTCTAAAATCCGTACTGACCCCTACTCTCTCTTCCGTTTCTTTTTCCGGTTTCTATGTGGTGGCGGCCTGCGCCACAACCACCTACTCAAAGCATCATGATGCTCCAACAATGATGGATGGATTAAAAGCCAGAAGTCTACGTGACCATCATCATCAAGTCCTTCCTAGAGAAACCTAAATACAAAGAGGACGGTTTCATTTAAGTGAGGTAGAATGCCCAGAGGGGACTGGGTGGTCTCATGGTCTGAAATCCCTGCAGATTTTATTTTTTTCTCCAGCCCTGTGGAGTTTTTTTTTTTTGTTATTTCTGTCCTCCCTGGCCATAGGACTTTACTCTTATTCTATGTTAATTAATGTTGACTTATTTTTCTTACTGTGTCTTTTATTTTTCTATTCTTCATTATGTAAAGCACTTTGAACTACATTGTTTGTATGAAAATGTGCTATATAAATAAATGTTGTTGTTGTATGAGGTGATTTGATCGTCTTGCGGAACATGAAAGTGTCTCTCTGTCTCTCTTCAAAAGATCATGTCTTGTTGCAAGGAAAGAGAGAGATATGTGTGTGTTTAAATAGATCAGTTTAGATAGATACATTTTTTCAAATACATCTGTTCACAGAGATATACAGTATATATACACATTCAGGGCAGGTTAGAGATTATGAAAGCAGTGGAAATCAAAAGGCTCAAAAAAAAAACTTGGGCAAGATACCCATGTAGAGCAAGTTAAAGAATATGAATGTAGGAAAATTCGAAAGTATCAAAAAAAAAAAAAGATAATAAAGATCGCATTAGTACAAACAAACGGAAATTATTACTCAGTGAAATAACAGAATAGCAAAAAGAGATCGAATATATGGACATAAGTGATATGTCAGAAGTATGTAGATATTGTAAGGCTTTAAGTCGGAGACTTGTAGATCGGCTAATTTCTGTTGCCATCAGGTAAAAGTGTTTTTTCCCAATGAAGAGGCCTATCTGCGAGAATTAAAAGATTTGTTGCTTGGTGAAAGTGAAATCCACAAACACTACAGGCAAAATATCCGAGTCTACAATAATTTTGCATGTTAGCATCATTCAATGCTCAAAACGTAGATTTGCATGATTCAGGACCATACGAGAAACGATGAAGTCAAAAGAATTAACCCTAAAATTGTAGAATGATTACACGGCGAATTGTTTAAATGCGTATCAATAGACTATGCTGAAGCAGTTGATGCTGATAGTGCGGGAGATGAAAACATCAACTTACAATATCCTGTACAATATCTACAAGCGTTAACACCGCCCTGACTCCCACCGGCTGAATTACTGTTAAAAGAAGGATGGACCATATGCTATGAGAATCTGTGGTCCCGCAACAATTAAAGCTACTACAAATTTAATTTCGAAGAAACCACAATTCGGTCAATATGATCACGGAGAAGCGATGCAACATAGAATCGAAACGGGGTTCAGTCAAACCAGAGCATATATATACATGATCGAATTTCAAAAACGGTGTTTACCTCACGTGCATTTATTGGTTACTTTGCAAAGTAAATTATTAACTGCTGATGATGTAGATCGCTTTGTCTGTGCTGAAATTCCAAACAGAGAAACCTATCCTGAATTATGGTACAAAGTCATTAAACACATGTCTCACAGACCACAAAAGATTCAGTATGTTGGGACTCAAAAGAGAAAAAGTGTTTAAAGAATTTTCCAAAAGCGTTCATTCAATCAACAGACATGACTAAGGCTGGCTTACCTGATTATCGCCATAGAGATAATCGTCACGAACAGCACACTTATCACGGACAGAAAGATGGTAAAATTGTGATGATCAATAATTCAATGATTGTACCATATAACCCGTATTTGCTCAAACGATTCAATTGTCATATTAATGTTGAGTATTGTGCATTGGAAATGAGTATTAACTACATCTACAAGTACATTCATAAAGGGTATGATAGCTTTATCCAAAGGACAGGCTCAGGACGAATAGTTCAAGCATAGTTAGTTACTCGGTACGTCAGTGCAACGGAGAGCAGGTGGCATTTAATGGAATTGCCAAAGCATGGTCAAAGTCGTTCTGTTGAATTATTAACGATTCATTTTCCAGGTCAGTGATTCAATTTAAAGAGGGCGAAGAAGCAGAAGCTTTAAAGTTAGCGAAAAATAGAAATACAAAAGTAATGGCTTATTTTGAACTTAATAAAACAGATGTAAATGCAAAAGCATATACGTATGCGCAAACATTACACATGGCAGAAACAAAAAAGAGTATGTATGTATGTATGTCTATGTGTATGTGTATATGTGTATATATATGTGTTTGTGTGTTTATCCATCTAACTAAGCAGTTACTCAGACATTAAAAAGAAAAGCTAATTAATGTTTTATGTGGTATTTTATTAGATATATATATAAAAAAAACTATACATATAATTTTAATTATGCAGATGGATTGAAATGTAAAGCTTTGCTTCTAGAAGAATAATTGTTTCCAGTTTCCTTGGGGTGCCTTCAGCCCCCCTCTTCACAACAGCGCATAGCACTGGAAGGGAATTTTAGGGGTTGGCAAGCAGGGGACAGAGCCCCCTAGTGTGTGTATATGAACGCACGCTAAGGAGATGTGGATAGATCAGCTGCTGGCTTGCTGCTATCTGCTACCGAGCTGCATGATCTGCATGTTGCGCTGCGCGCCAATCATTTAAAAGCCTGTACAGCAGCTGTCCTTTTGTCTCACTTCCTTGTCTTGCGGGACATTATAGTTTCTCCGACAAATAGTAAGTAGTGCGTGATGTGCAAGAAGTCTTGCTGGACTTCAAAGAGTCTCTCTGAGATGATCACGTCTCGACCCAAAATTTTTTTATATAATAGATAGATATATATATTGGTTGAGATGCATCCATTTGAATGTTTAGGTCAGTTCAGATCGTACAGAACTTGAAGTTAGTAATTTGTTTAACGATAATACAAGTTTGGGTTTTTTGTATCTTTGTGCAATATATGACAGAATGTGTTTACAAATTCTGTAGTTTTTATTCCTGTGCAGTATTTGGCATAACTGGATTTTTACACAGTAGTACAGTATGTTAAATGTTTGTTCTTGCTTGCATGCACAATTCACCTTACAGCAGAGCAGTTTATATTTATCCAGGCTATAATGTTAATGCCATGTAGGTCAATTATGATTAGTATTTTATTTACTTTTGTTTACATTAATCCTTTCGGCCCTGGATTTTCTGTTTTTATGGGAAAAAGTATTTTGTGAGATATTCTACCTGTGGGTTGTCTAGGAAGCTCAAAAATAAAGGAATTATCACTATTATTATACAATAGCTTCAGTCTTCTTAAGGAAATAAAATTGAAAGTGGAGTTCCTTACCTATGTGGGGTGCACAGTCTGTAAGCATCCATTTTCACTTCTGTGTTTTTCACGGACTGTATGCCAGTCTCTCCAGTCTGCGCTAATGGTAGCACATTTGGTTCCAATGGCTGCAAACATAACTGTACTTTACAAAAACGGCTGCAAATTTATGTACTAGTAATAGGATGTCAAGGCCAAAAGGGTTAAGGGTAAGTGTCTGTTTAAAGTGCTCTCATTATAATAGTTTTGTTGCTGTTGTTGCAATTTTTTGTGTAAACCCTGTGGGTCACTTTGAAATGGTTTACTCATACTTGCACAGTTTGATCTCAGCAATTTTAATGTTTTTGTGTTATTTTACTTCAGTTTTAGCTGAATAAATAAGACCTTTTTCCTTAACTGTTGTTTCCATTAGTCTCTTTAATAAGCAACAAGCTATTAATAAGACCAAGCTACATCAAAAGGACTTTTACAAACATGTTTTTTAAGGATGCAAAATATTGTCTATCATTATTGTCAAAGTCCCAGAAATGATCAAAATACAGTTTTTTTTGCAAATATTGTACACACCTCTATGCAGTATATACTGAACCATCAAGAGAGCCAGGTGGGGGTGTGGATTAAAAGCATCACTCTGGGAGTTTAGAACATATTGCAGCATAGTAAATCGTTATACTGTCAACCCATTTTATGTACACCTGCTAGTAGGTAATATGCATTGTCAGCTGTGTACTAGAATTTGATTTTCCTTTTTTTTCTTCCCTTTTCAGCTGCATGGTTAGACAAGGAACTTGGATCTCCACAGATGCCCAGCATCAGTTTCCATGTAGGACATGGTGTTATTTTCATTCTGCTGTGCAGAATTCCTCTAGGCTGATCTTTAGCCAATGTGAAGGGTGACTTGCTGGACAGCTGTAATGAGCAACTGGATATGAATAAGGAAAACCCCTTCCGCAAAGACGACTTCATGGCCTGAACCCAAACATCCACTGATTCAAGTATTTCAGTTGAATCAGTGGATCCTGTCACATTCTTGTGGTGGAAGGAAAAGACAGGGTAGGCTGCACTGGCACACCTGCAAGGACTACTTTCAAGGTGAAGAAAGTGAAACACTTCAGCTCCGAATCATGCCCATTAAAATTAATTTTGGTGACTTGTTTATCTGACCCAACAGTGCAACAAGCAAGAATTTCAGTGTACCAAGTATAGGTGATGATAATAGCATTTGGTGGCTAAAGTCATTGGATTTTGTTTTATATTGCACCATATAAATTTATTTGGCTGGCAAAAAGTGATGTTTCTTTTAGGGCAGCTAATTCCATTGTCACAATTTTTAAAAAAATATTCAATGACGTTTTTGTAAAATTGATGTGTAGAAATAGGAACACAACTCTAGTTTCATCTTATGTCCAGTGATGATCTTTTTATTCAGCATGGCTACAATACAAGATACTGTATGTGTACATTTTTCCTCAGAGGAAAAGTAATGTAAAAATCAAATTCACTTATTGCCAGTTATCCAAAAAATAAATCTGCACTGGACTGGATATTGGCAGCTCCAGGCACACTCTGGAAGCCATCCAGGTCTACAAGCAGGAGCTGGACATGCTCATGAGGATTACTAATGATGAATGACGAGGTGTGGAATGGAACATGAGGATTAACTGAACGGACTGGGTTGGAACAAATAGGTCAGTAGAAATATGGGGAACAGACCATATATCAAGAAATCCCAAAGTCAAGAAAAGTACTAGGTGGCAGAGTGCTGCTCTTTGTTGCTCTGAGCAAATAGGATTGATTGACCAGAGATAACTAGTATCCAGTGGATTATGCCTAATGAAGGTGTATAATTTTAATGGAGATGCTTAAGGTTGATGCAAGTTAATGTTATTGCCAATTTGTTTGCTGATGTCTAGTGTTAGGGTTCATCATCAGAAAATGTGTTCTGATTTGATTGATCAAATGTTAGGCTGTGGAAATTGAGGCTCATTTATGAACACCTCAATGCCATGTCTACTGTAGTAAACTGCCTCCTACTCATTTTAAGTTGAATGTAATATTAAAGGCCCCATTTAAAACCTCATAGCACAGTCATACTGTATTATAGGCTTCCTTTGGCTATTTAATGAAGACTACTTTAAAAGCAAGCTTAATGAATATTTATAGTACCATATTTCCTTGTCACACTATGTAAATTCTGGATACTTTGGAGAGATGTATTGGTTTTAGTATGGTTGCATTGCTTAAACAGCAGATTTTCAATGCGTATGCATGGATTCCTGCATACATCCTTCATTCTGGCCTCCTATTTTTGGGTATGTAAGATGGGCCAAGTAATCATCACTACTCCTACCATTGCACTTTCTGTGCCTGGAAATTGGGTTTTAAGAACAAAGTTATAAAGAAAATGGGAGTGCAACAGTTGTGACGATGTGGGTCTTACTCCATGCTCCCTCTTCACATTTGGGAGCCTCTCAAACCCGACACCATTGATAGTTATGACCAAATGAGCTGACAGATGGGGACAATAAGTGTTCCGTGCTTTTATCAAAATGAAACCAAAGACAGTGTCCATAGTGCAATGTTAAAAAAAATCCATAAAAACAAGTTAATAGTAGGGGATAAAAACACAAATAAATCCATTAAAAGTAGAGGTTAAAAATGCAGTCACTGGCTCCTTCAGATCTCAGCCCACCTCCTTCTTTGTCTCCCCTGCTCACTCATAAATCGCGCAGCTAGTAGAGACTCAGCAGGCACGAACTTAATCCCCTGACCCCTGTCTTGGCTGCCTCCACACAGCGCAGCCGAGGTCGACAGTCCTCCTGTTACCCTTCCTCAGATCCCTGGGGAGCTCATCCACCATGCTCGCCCCACTCCACACCAAATGATCAGTGGGGCGAACAAGCCTCTAGAGTGCCACAACCTGTGCTCCTTCACGGGGCCCCTGCTCGTGCTGCTTTTCCTCTCTAGGTGGCCAGATCGTCCTACCCGAGGATGCTTCTTCAGCCACCTTTTAACCTGTTCCACTTCTCGTTACCTCCTTCTCCCCCGCTTGCAGTTCTCATTTTATATGTGGGGATGTGCCATAGGTGTGGCGATTAGCAGCTCCCGGCATCAGTTATGGACACGGGCGATTCCTCATCTGTGCACTTAAGTGCGATCATGTCCGAGAACCACTCCAGCCACACTACCACGCCCCCTTCTTAAGCCGTGAGTGTCCCGATTATTTATTTTAAAAGGCAGTGAGCCATGGACCTCACCTTACCACAAAAGTGTCTTAGGTATACCCATGACATTACATTATTAATAAAGGAGAAAACTTTCTCACAGCAAGACAGCCAAGCAATCCAGGGACACCACTTTTGGATCAGGTGTCTGGATGTGCTGCAGTGGGCTGGCGCCCTGCCCGGGGTTTGTTTCCTGCCTTGCGCCCAAGTGTTGGCTGGGATTGGCTCCAGCAGACCCCCGTGACCCTGTAGTTAGGATATAACAGGTTGGATAATGGATGGATGTCTGGATGTGGTTAAGCCCCACTGCAAAGGGCCTAAGCTTTGGCCAGCAAGATGTGGGATAGAAATCATGTAAAGTAAGTCCATCAAACTTGTTTGGTTAGCTGATAGGTAAGTTACCCCAACATTTTACTCTTAAACTTTTTATTTTTTTCAGCGTTTCTGCACCAACTACCTGATTTGGTAGTTTTTCTTAAGATTCTCATAGCTTATTAAATGTGTGAAGAAGTGCATCCTATATTAAGCTTCATATGCTGTACACCATAACTTAATATCAACAGGTGTCTTTTAAATATGGTATTTTCTACTTAGTAGAAAGAATTATGCTACATCAATTTTACTGATGTCTTTGAGAATCTTAAATACCTCTCTACACATCCATCTCTTGTAGAAACTAAATAGAGTTAACTTCCTGGACCAGTCAGAGTATGGCAAGCAAATTAATCCAGGGATCTGCTTGGCTGCTGTGCAACACAGTGCTTTAAATGCTGCCATGTCTTTTTTGTGATGTGTTTGTGTGTATGTGAGAGAGATGACCAAAATTGCACATAGTACACCAGATGCTGTTATACTATTTAACATAACCATTCATTGTACAGACATTTGGATAAATTTATTGGTACCCTTACAGCTCATTGACAAATTGCCTCATTAAAAGTGGTTAAATGAAAAGCAATTGCCCCATGTGTGTCTTTAAGATGTGATTGAATAAATCAAAGCAAGTTTCAAAAGAGAGAAATATTACTTATTCTACAAAAATATTCTAGAATATCCTGAACTTGTTTGTTGGTACCCCTAGGAAAGATTCAAAATAACTGAGTAGACTGATTTTTCAAACATGTCTCCAATCATGTAATCAGCTATTCACTCTACTTAAGTAGAGAAAAGTAGTCACTCTGCTGTTTGGTTTTGTTTCTCCCACACTGAACATGGACCAGAGAAAGCAAAGGAGAGAGTTTTCTGAAGTGATCACAAAGAATGTTACAATCATGTTAAAAGGCTATTGAGATCATCTCAAAGCAGCATGATGTTTCAGTGACAACAGTTGCAAGTAATATTAAGAAGCTTAAGGTTCATGGGACTATATCCAACCTACCTGAACGTTGTCACAAAAGTACAATCGACCCCAAAATGGGCAGAAGGATAGCGAGAACCTTAGAAAGCCAATGTCAACTTCCACAGAGATACAAGCTGAACTCCAATGTCAATGTCTATCAGTGTCTGATTGCACCATCTGTCACTTTTTGAGGGATGGTGGGTGCAGTGGAAGACGACCAAGGAGGATTCCACTTTTGAAAGAAAAATCTAGAAAAGCTAAACTTGAATTAACTAAAAAAATGGATATTGACAAGCCACAGTGCTCCTGGACCATTGGACAGATCAGACAAAACTTTTTTTTTTTGGTAATTCACATCAGCTCAATGTTCACAGGCGAAAAAAATTAAGCTTTCAGAGAAGGGAACACCATACTACTATGAAATGTTGAAGGAGGCTCAGTTATGTTTTGGGGCTGATTTGTGGTGTCTGGTATGGGGAGCCTTGAGTCTATGCAAGGAATAATGAAATGTCAAGACTTTCTCAAGTGAAACATACTGCTCAGTGTCAAAAAGCTCTCTCAGTTGCACTTCATGGAAAAAAACCAACAGGATACTGACCCAAACTACAGAGCTAAAAGCACTCAAGAATGGCTAAGAACAAAACAAAGGATTATTATGTAGTGATCTACTGTGAACCATGATTCGAATCTTATCGAACAGCTATGGAAAGAAGTGAAACATGCAGTTTGGAGAAGGTACCCTTTTAAACCTGAAACAGCTGGAGCAGTTTGCTCAGGAAGAGTGGGCAAAACTACCCATTGACAGAACTCTCATTGAGAGCTAAATGAATTCTATGTTTGTAGTAATTGCCTTTACAGGGTGTGCAACAAAATATTGACTTAATGGTCCCATCATTTTTTTCCGTGCCATCTTCATTTGTGTTATTATTTGAAATATTTTGTTGAATCAAACCTGTAAAGCAAAGTCTGATTTTTTTTTTTTTGTTAAACTAGGGGACTCTGCCCCCCTGCTCGCTTCACTCACGCACCCCCATGTTTGGTTTACAGGATATACAATTTAAAGAGATTGTTATTTTCATGGGAATTGTTACATATACATTATTTTCACTTTTACTTTAAAAACTTTTGTAAAAACAATACTTGTCCTTTATTTCCGGCCCCGGTCGTGGTCACATCTTTTTCTCACAGGATGTATAACGCTGCTCGCATTGTGAAGGGGGGGTGGCTGAACACACACTAAGGAAATGCCGTCGAATCACCTGCTGTCTTTCTGCTGCTGGCGAGCTGCCTGTTCTGCTTGTCACATGTCATTGTTTTAAGATCTGGGAGCACATGATGCGTGGCTGCCAAAAGCAATGCAACAACTGCTAGGTTAGATGTCCGTGGACTTGTTTTAAATGATGGCTCACTGCCTTGTCTCACGTGATGTTGTAAAAACAATACTTGTCCTTTATTTAGAGCCCTGGGCGTGGTGACATCTCTTTCTCACAGGACGTATAACGCTGCTCGTGTTGTGAGGGGGCAGCTGCCCGTCGATCATTTTAAAGCCTTTTTGCCACTTTGTGTCTCTGCTGCTCATGTTGTGGTTTAGGGTAGCTGAACGCACTCAAGGTGAAGTGGTCGGATCATCTGCTGTGAGCTGCGTGTTTTCCTTGTCGCTTCTCATTGTTTTAAGAGCTGGGAGCAAGTTAAAGTGTCTCTCGTGGGACTTCAAATCGTCTTCTGAGAAGATCACGTCTCATTTCCCTAGTCTGCCTCCCCAAAATTGTTTTTTTATAATTGAGAGATATGGAGTCAATGATGCATGCCAATTATTTTTGCAAGATTTATTTTAGAGACAATCGTGGGTTTTTCTTTTTTTCTTGCAGATAAACCAACAAATTTGCCCATATCTATGTTAATGGTTAATAATATTTTTCTGTTATTCAACCAGTAGTTTGGGGTTTTAACATTTTCAAAAGTAATTCTATTATTCAAAAATGTTGTACTGCATGCCCTTCCATCCAAAAATCCATCTGACTTGGGCTATGGAGTCATGTGCTAGATCTTTCCAATTTTACTTATACTGATTCTAATGAACTGTTTTTTTATAGCCTTTTGATAAAAATATAACATTTTTAATTTTGCAAGTTTTGCCTTTTGTTTAACATTACTCAATGTTTGGAATTTCTTTATCAAATAAATATTTAAAAAGCCACAATGGCATCACTCTAGCCTTTAAGAGGGGACTGGGCGGTCTCATAGTCTGGAATCCCTACAGATTTTATTTTTTTCTCCAGCCGTCTGGAGTTTTTTTTGTTTTGTTTTTTCTGTCCACCCTGGCCATTGGACCTTACTCTTATTCTATGTTAGTTAATGTTGACTTATTTTATTTTCTTACTGTGTCTTTTATTTTTCTATTCTTTATTATGTAAAGCACTTTGACCTACTTTTTGTATGAAAATGTGCTATATAAATAAATGTTGTTGAAATGTTGTTGTTTAAACCCAGACTTTCTAACAGGTTAGGGAACTAGGCTGATGATTCAGTTAGCATGGTAAATACAGCAACATTCAAAAGTAAGTGTTTACCCAGACATTTTTCATGTTGATTTAGCAATATAGCCAAGGCATTATTAGAGTATATAGTGGCTATTGCTAGTTAAAGTGACTGATTTTTAATGTATTATTTATATATAAGGGTGCAAAGTCCATTGTCAGCAGCAGTTTCTTTGTCAACTCCCATAGCTTATCCTTGCTAATTGGTTATTAGAGAAACCTTTCTCATTGCATTAGCATTGCTGAAAACCTGTTGTTCTTGGGTTGCAAAATACTGGCTTTCCTAAAGTTTAGTTCTGTTTAAAAAGGCGAAAATAAAATGGCTTTTTCAAGAAACATGTTTTTGCTGAATGAAGGCTATTCCTTGTGACACAGATCGGCAAGAAACTTGAGATTTCATACAAAGGTGTCCATTGCTGCCTTGTGAGAAGAGAGAAAACTAAACCTAACCTGTATAGAAAAAGAGAGAAGGACTGCTGTGTAAGAGCAAAAGAACATCAAAATCTGTAGTTTAGGAAACTGGTGCCTTAACTAGTGCCGAGTTGACTTCTTTAAATACAGGGTGACACAGGAAAATGGGAACTTTTGAAATGTTGAGATGTTGCAATCTTTTGCTGCACCTGCATTGAACAATTTTCCACAACTTCACAAAACCTGGTTTCAACAGGATGGTGCGACATTGAACACCTCAAAACAATCAATGGCAGCTGTGCGAGAATTGCTCGGTAACCATGTCATCTCAAGATTCGGTGACATTCCCTGGCCCTCAAGATCACCGGATTTGTCCATTTGTGATTTTTTTCTTGTGGTGCTACCTTAAGAGTCGGGTCTACACAACTCAGCCAAGGACACTGAATGAATTGAAACAAAGAATTCAAGACGAAATTCGTGGTATCCCAGCTGAGATGTTGCAGCGATCAATGGGGAACCTCAACAGCAGATTGGAAGAATGCATACGTACAGGAGGACGCCATCTACAGGACGTAATTTTCAGACATTGATAATTTGGATTACTGTCTCTTAAAAGGCAAGTTGTAGTGGTTCAATTGCTGTCAATAACATTGTTTTGTCGGATTTCTTCTATTTTTATTGGGTTTTTGAAAAGTTCCCGTTTTTCTGTGTCACCCTTGTACATACCAATTACAAGTGGCATCTGCAAAAGGGAGGAGACAATTCAAAGAAACGGGCATCTTTGAAACTGACAAACATTTAAAATGGGCAAAAGAACACAAACATTAGCCAAGATACTCAACATCCCAGTAGCGTTTCTCAAGACAGTAATAGACACCTCTGTAGGAAATTTTCAGTTTCTTGGCAGTCTATCACAAGTAATAACAGTCAGTGTATTGGTCTTTGCAGAATGAAATGTTTCTTGATAAAGTTGTTTCATTTTGGCCATTTTTGAACCCTGAACCAAACTTTAGGAATGCCAGGATCTTGTTAATCACTTGTGTTACAGGTTTCAGTGGTACTAATACACAAAATGGGGCTCTATAGCCTATCAGAATAATAAAATAAAAATTTGGACATTTCAAGCAGTGACAGCCATTATACAGCATAGTAATGTCTATATTTTTAAGTCAGATTAATGGTAAATTGATAAAAAAGGTATTAATTTCTCTCAAAAACATGAAAATTTCTGAGTGACCCCAAACTTATGACTGGTTAACATATATTGGCTTAAATCACAAATAAAGGAATCGAAGTCAACAGTTGCTTACCAGTATCACAGCCTTACATCTGACCTTCTATTATCTTAACTCCTTCTTACCACAACAGAGCTGCAGAAATGTAATGCTTGTCCCTTTTAACTACAGAAATAAGGGTTTATTTTCAGTGTTCAAACGACTATTTGTTTTCAAGCCAAATTAGAGTTGCCAAAACGTTTTGTGAGTATCTTTTAATGTAGAAGTAACCAAAGAACACAGCAGAAAATTAATAACATAAGTAGAACATCCATCCATTATCCAACCCGCTGTATACTAACTATAGGGTCACGGGTGTCTGCTGGAGCCAATCCCGGGCACAAACCCCAAGCAGGGAACCAGCCCACCGCAGGGCCCACAAACACACACCAAGGACAATTTAGAATCGTCAATGCACCTAACAGTCTTTGGACTGTGAGAGGATACCAGAGCACCCGGGGGAAACCCACAGGGAGAACATGCAAACTCCACACAGGGTGGACTCGGGAAGTGAACCCAGGTCTCCTAACTGAGAGGCAGCAGTGCTACCCACTTCGCCACCATGGTGCCAAGTAGACCATATAATTTGTAACTATACAATGTAGCAGCCAAAACTAAAATGGAAATCGTTGAAGCACATGCACTCGCACAACCGCATGAACATTGGACCAATTTGTTTAATTGTGTGGTTTTGTGAGTAATTTTCTTTTACAGCATGGAGAGGTGTACATGTGTTAGATTGATTTGTGTCTCTGAACTTCTCAAAGACAGATATTCCGTGCAGGACTGGTTTCTGCATTATGTTTTGATCCTATTGTTTCCAGGTTTGACTCCAGATCTCCACAATGCTAAAATTAGCCTAAACGGGTAAAGAACATGGATACAGGATTCACTGTTCATGAGCTGACTTCCTCCTAAAATAAAAACCAGGAATGTCATCAGTTAATCTACCATGTATATCTTTGGAACACATGTTCTGGAGGAGCACCCTTTATAGGTGTGGTTCACACCTTGATGATGGGAGCAATGATTCCCCATGTCCTTTACCAGAGTTTAAAAAGTAGATGGGAGCATTATAATTTATAAACTGTAAACATGCTCAGATATATGTGAAAAAGGTACTACATAGGTATTAAGTATTTTCTGTGGTATTTGTTTTCTAACCTATTAGTTAACACTCCATACTTTAAAGAACATGATTGATAGTTCACTCACACCTTAGCAGCACTGAGACTCTGCACAAAACCTTTTAATTTGCTTGTGCAATACAAATGCATGTAAAATATTACAATACATGTAACTCTGTGAAGCAGTCTGTACTGGTTTTATGTAAAGGAAAGATGCTCTGTAAAGTAATTGTTGTGGCTGCTGACTATGTCAGCTGCTCTTTTTCCAAAGAATGTTTGTGGAGTGACACTATGGAATCTTGATTAGGTATTTTGTGCTTCTGGGATCAAATGGCCATCAGACATGACAAAAATCAATAGCTGACCTCCACTGTCTTGGTTTAGAACTACATCAAATTGTGTTTATGGACAGAAGCAGGGTAGTTAGTTTATTACTATAAACACAGCAAATGTTCAACTCTTCTAAAGGTTGTTGCCAAACATGAAATAAATGTTAAAACTGTAGGTTGCTTCCAATTTGGGGTTTAGTTGTCATCATCATTGAAAACAGCTTAAGTGTGCATGTTGGCCGTTTTGTACCTAGAGAATGTTGTCTGTATATTTTGCATAGTGAAATAGTGGGGCCATTTAATACTGCTATAGTCATGTACAAGTCCTTCTCCAGAAGGACACCAATAACAAATGTATAAATGTTGATACTATTTCAGTTATTTTCAAGTCCTTACATGCTCATATTTAATTACCCCAACACACACACACAATGGTATGGCTTCAGAATAGGGAATTTTGATTTAAGTAACCCTAACCTGTGTTTTTGTGAAACGTGGCTAACAACTACCATCCCAGATGCTAACGTGGAGCTACCCGGGTTTAGCACAATTAGAGCGGACAGAGACGCAAATACCTGTGGGAAGCAGAAAGGAGGAGGGCTCGGTCTCTATGTCAATACAAGATGGTGCAACTCTGGACATGTAAACGTCAAAATCTCCACTTGCTGCAGGGACCTCGAACAGTTGGCCGCAAGTCTGCGTCCCTATTACTTGCCCAGAGAGTTTGGACATGTCATTGCTGTTATTGTTTACATCCCTCCTCGGGACGTGGAGATAGCAGGTGATATCATCCATTCCGTTGCTAAACTACAAACACAGCACCCCGAGGTGCGTGTGCTAATCTCTGGAGACTTTAACCATGTGACGCTGGACAAAACATTACCTGCCTTCTCCCAGTTTGTGGATTGTAACACCCAGGGAAATAGGACTATTGACCTACTGTATGCAAACGTTAAAGACGCATACAGCGCCACCCCCTGCCTGCGTATGGGAAAGCAGATCATAACCTGGTTCTGCTTCAGCCTCACTACAAACCAAGAGTGAGGGAGCTACCTACAACCACACTCTCATTCAGGAAGTGGTCCCCTGAGGCAGAGCAGGCTCTGAGAGACTGCTTTGGAACTACGGACTGGGATATCCTGCAGGGATCATATAGCGAGAACATTAAGGAGGTTGTTGACTGCACTACTGTCCATATCAACTTCTGTATGGACATTGTAGTTCCAGTAAGAACAGTACGCTGCTATGCTAACAACAAGCCATGGATTACAAGAGACATCAAGGGCCTTTTGAACCAGAAGAAAAGGGCTTTGATCAGCATGAGCTCAAGCGCGTGCAGAAGGAACTCCGAGTCCAGCTCAGTGCGGCAAAAGAGTAGTACAGGAGAAAACTGGAGCAGAAGTTGCAGAATAACAACATGAAGGAAGTGTGGGATGGCATGAAGATCATCACTGGCTGCAGCTTGAAGCGGTGTGCCACCATCGAGAGAGACATGGAGAGAGCAAATCAAATGAGCAACTTCTTTAACAGGTTTGACCACACTAACCCACTCTCACTTCGGAGTACTGCACCCTCCACCCATCCTTCTGCTGATACCAGCATAGGAGAGACATCCCCACCCACAATTACAGCAGCCCAGGGGCCTCATGTATAACGCCGTGCGTAGAAATCGCACTATAACATGGCGTAAGCACAAAAGCCGAAATGTGCTTACGCACAGAAAAATCCAGATGCAGGAATCTGTGCGTACTCCAACTTCCCCGTTCTTCCGCTACATAAATCCCGGTCAGCTTGAAAACTAACGCTCGTGCACGCGCTTTATGTAATGCCGCAACTCCTCCCAGAATTACGCCTCTTTTAATATGCAAATCAATATAAATCGCCCTTAAGCTCAGCCTTCTGTGAAAGACAATGGGAAAAGCACGGGGGAAAATATAAGAATTTCAGCGAATACCAAGTGGAGGCAAAGAAAAACACTATTTGTTCAAATAAACCGTGTAATAATCAACAAAAGGAAGTTGATCGAGTGACATAGCGTGTTGGAGAAACTTGAAAGCTCAGATATCAGTCGCCGTGAAAAGGCGAGTCGTAGCCTACCGTCTGAGTGTCATATGAAAGCTTTTTAGGGTACAGAGAAAAAAAAGGCACACAGTGGGGAAAAAAAGCACGAAATGTCAACTTCAATCTCGAAATTTCCACTTTAATCACGTAGTTTATTTTGTCATTAAAGTAGAACATCATAAACGTCATCTTAAAATCGTTTAATTTACTGTTTCTCAAATC
This sequence comes from Polypterus senegalus, assembly GCF_016835505.1. Lineage (NCBI taxonomy): Eukaryota > Metazoa > Chordata > Cladistia > Polypteriformes > Polypteridae > Polypterus > Polypterus senegalus. The sequence goes on from NC_053161.1 coordinate 72,126,742, forward strand.
CCATCGTAACTAAAGTAGAAAGTTAAATGCTTTGTTTTGTATTTGATCTTCTATGTGCTCTATGTGTGTTAATCACTACTTGCTTCTTAAAACGGCTCTCTTCCTCCAACTGGACACAGAATCCATTACATTCATGATATTACAGCTCTCTGAATAACTAAAATACTGAGATGTATACGTGATATCTTTAAGAGTTAAAGCACGTTATTAAACATGGGTTTTACAGCGCAGCGATTGTGCACGACCTTCGATGAAATCATTTATTGCAGCAGTACAGGGGCGGCTCTAAGCTTGTGGTGGCATTGGGCAGAAAAAGAATCGGTGGCTCCTTCGCCCGCCAATGTCAATGAGGTAGCTTATGCACGGCGGATGGCCACATCCGTTGCGGACACTGCATAGCCGCCTCGTGCTCATGACACAAGCATTTAACTTTTGTCGAAATTTGCCGCTGCGTTTTTAGCTGTGTCGTTATTTTCTCTTTCTGTTTTATATTCAATATATATTGGCGTGGCCGCCCATGCAGTTCTTGCTTTTCTTTCTCCAAGTAACCGATTGCCACACAATCAGCTCTGTAATAGATGTTAAGCTATCTGTAAACTTAGAGCGCTGATTCTTTAAAAAGTTTAAGGAAAATGTTTAAGGAAAATTGAACTATCTTCGTAGTACATGTTTAATTATTCTATCCTTCACGCCAATCCCAGTGAAGAATATCGATTATTTAAATGAAGTTAAAGTTTTACCAGTATAATATACTGCTCAAAATAATTAAAGGAACACTTTTTAATCAGAGTATAGCATAAAGTCAATGAAACTTATGGGATATTAATCTGGTCAGTTAAGTAGCAGAGGAGGTTGTTAATCAGTTTCAGCTGCTGTGGTGTTAATGAAATTAACAACAGATGCACTAGAGGGGCAACAATGAGATGACCCCCAAAGCAGGAATGGTTTAACAGGTGGAGGCCACTGGCATTTTTCCCTCCTCAACTTTTCTGACTGTTTCTTCACTAGTTTTACATTTGGCTACAGTCAGTGTCACTACTGGTAGCATGAGGTGATACCTGGACCCTACAGAGGTTGCACAGGTAGTCCAACTTCTCCAGGATGGCACATCAATACGTGTCATTGCCAGAAGGTTTGCTGTGTCTCCCTGCACAGTCTCAAGGGCATGGAGGAGATTCTAGGAGACAAGCAGTTACTCTAGGAGAGCTGGAGAGGGCCATAGAAGGTCCATAACCCATCAGCAGGACCAGTATCTGCTCCTTTGGGCAAGGAGGAACAGGATGAGCACTGCCAGAGCCCTACAAAATGACCTCCAGCAGGCCACTGGTGTGAATGTCTCTGACCAAACAACCAGAAAGACTTCATGAGGGTGACCCAAGGGCCCCATGTCCTCTAATGGGCCTTGAGCTCACTGCCCAGCAGCATGCAGCTCGATTGGCATTCGCCATAGAATACCAGAATTGGCAGATGCACCACTGGTGCCCTGTGCTTTACAGATGAGAGCAGGTTCACCCTGAGCATGTGACAGAAGTGAAAGGGTCTGGAGAAGCCATGGAGAACATTATGCTGCCTGTAACATCATTCAGCATGAGCAGTTTGGTGGTGGGTTAATGATTGTCTGGGGAGGCATATCCACGGAGGGTCACACAGACCACTACAGGCTTGACAAAGGCACCTTGGCTGCCATTAGGTATCAGGATGAAATCCTTGGACCCGTTGTCAGACCCTATGCTGGTACAGTGGCTCCTGGTGCACGACAATTCCTGGCCTCATGTGGTGAGAGTATGCAGGCAGTTCCTGGGGGATGAAGGAATTGATACCATTGACTGGCCACCACACTTTCCTGACCTAAATCCAATAGAACACCTCTGGGACATTATTTTTTGGTCCATCCAATGCCACCAAGTTGCACCTCAGACTGTCTAGGAGCTCAGTGATGCCCTGGTCCAGATCTGGGAGGAGATCCCCCACAACACCATCTGTCATCTCATTAGAAGCATGCACCGATGTTGTCAGGCATGTATACAAGAACACAGGGGCCATACAAAGTGCTGCATACAATTTTGAGTTGCTGCAATTAAATTTTGGCAAAATGGACTAGCCTGCCACATAATTTTTTCACTCTGATTTTTGGGGCGTCTTTGAATTCAGGGCTCTGTAGGTTGATCATTTTCATTTCCATCAAACGATGTGGCATCCTTTCGTTCCTAACACATTACCCAATCTATATCAGTATAGATATCCAGGAGGATTTCTTTTTCCCATTGAGATCTGATGTGTTTTCAAAGTGTTCCTTTAATTTTTTTGAGCAGTTTATAATAAACATAAGTAGTATAGGAGCGTCACTATTATACATCATCAGATTTTGACAGGTGTATGTCCCGCCCCCCTGGCATTTCCGGTACCCACCATATGCCACCTGTTTCATGGTCATTTCCCCCCGCGGTCTGATCTCTGCCTGTTGTTGGGTGCGCTGTTTGACCGGCATCGGACCTTTTGTCAGTCGTGCGCAAGGAAAATGGTCGGCCGATCTTAGCCTTGATGCTAAAACTGGGGCTGATCATCTTTGTGATCCGAGACGGACCTTTGGGACCCTGTAAGGTGTCATAAAGGTAAGTCATCAATGGGGCGGAGCAGACATCCTGCTCCTATCTGCGTACAGCGCCGGGGTGTGTACAGAGAGTACAGAGAGCGTGATTGACAGACCCGGCGAGAGGATGTACAAGAAAACTTTAGAGAGAATCTATGACACACCCAAGGAACCTGGCAGTACAGCCCAAAACACCCCTTGAGCATCCCGTTACCTCACCCACCTTGTAAAACCATGCCCTTTATAAAGCAAGGCATATACCCAAGTGTTTAAAACAATAACTTTCAGAGTGGATGTACAAGGAAAGGTTTAAGAGGGAATCTAGGACACATCCAGGGAAAAAACCTGGCAGTGCGTCCCAAACACACCCATGGGTATAGCGTTACTTTGCCCACCATGTAAAAAACCATGCCCTTTATAAAGCAAGGCATATGGTAGATGCCCAAGTGTTTAAAACAATAACTTTCGGAGTGGATGTACAAGGAAAAGGTTTTAGAGAGAGTCTATGACACACCCAAGGAACCTGGCAGTACAGCCCAAAACACCTCTTGAGCATCCCGTTACCTTGCCCACCTTGTAAAACCATGCCCTTTATAAAGCAAGGCATATTTCAGATACCAAAAGTGATTTAAAACAACAAGTTTTATTCAATGATTCAAAAAAAGATGCCAAAGTGTCTTAAAAACAACAAATTTTATTGAAGCAAAATTCCAAACATAGCAAAATAAGATCTGGTCTTCACTTTGAGTTACAAATTGTTTGCTATACATTAAAATTGTTTAAACTATGACTAAAAGCAGGAGAAACAGCCGTAAAATAATCACACAAGCTTAATTGTATAAAGATTTGCAATTCACTTGAAAAGAAAAAAACACAAGAAAATGTATACATATAGGGTGCAAATGAAAATTCAAAACCTGGTCCAACAGTGAGTCGGTAATACACCTAAAATAAAAATGTTTAAGCCAGCAAATATACTTTATATATTTATATTTCACTAAATTATGCAAACCTATTTTCTGTTTGGAACAGAGCCGACCACATAAAGCTGGTCTTCACAGGCTGAATCAGTTTTGCATATCCATCAATGGGTCTCTCTCCTGCTCAAATTCAGCTATAACATCATCCACATCAATCTTGATAGCTTTACGAAAACAAGGGAGATTGTACATTTTAACAAAGCACGCACACAGGACACAAATCTATCTTTTCTAGCCCTTTTGAGCATAAATAAGCTATGTCTATATGCAATAATTGGTTATATTACAAAATGTGTCCATCTGGTATGCATTTTTTCTCTTGACATTCCATACATTTTTCCACTAAATGTTCAACAGAGCTAAACACATAAGCCCAAATGACTGAGCGACCAATATGGTCATAATGAATCTTTATTAGATATAATAAAAGGAGAAAACCTTCTATAGGTTGCATTACGTGTCACGCTGGGCAGGGACCTGGTTTTCCTTGTTCTAGCTGCCGAGTCTTGGTTCCTCTGACAACAGAAACAAAACACAAACAGTTAGCCGACAGAAAATATAACTCAAACAGATCTTGTTTAGCATGGATAATGCAATTTGCTTAGGTTTCTGTAAATTAATGTTGGTTTTAAAAAATAACAGTAATGGTGATTAGAGACAAGTTCAAAAGCTGCTGTCCGAATCTTGGACTTTGTTGCATGGTCTTTTGTATAAGCCGAAAGTGTTTACTTCAGCAACAAACTGCTTCAGACAGTTTAGTATGAATTTTACTCGGTTTCACAATTCTTAAGCCACACAAGGCTTTAACCAAATAAAACACCGTGTGTATTAATCTTTAAATACTGATCTGTCGACAGATGCTGGAAACACAAGGGTGTATTTCCTCAGGATCACATTCTAGTAAAAGACAAGTGTGCCCATCCTGAGATTCGAACCCAAACGGCATGCTAAACAAGACCCAGTTAATACATCTTACACAGGTGCAGAACACGTAAGCTACAACAGACTTTACATAATGCTTCATTAAAATCAATCCGGCTCTGTGACTGCGATGGCTGACAAGTGTTTGAGAAAATACACAGGTCTTGAGACTTCCGCCTTGAAGTTGAACAATCTTTCACACTGTGCTTAAATACGTCACTGGCCATCGTCACTCTATGGGGGAAAAAAAGAAAAGAAATGTCAAGCAAAAACGTGTTGGAATGGATGAGTGAACAATACACTTACAGTATGCACAAACAAGCACAGCTGAGGTTCAAGAGAAACAGAACAATTGTTTCAATGATCAATTACCAGTAGCAAGTAGATTTAGCAGAGATGTCTTATTACTCAAAATTCAATGATGGATATAAAATTTATCCTCACTTGTATCAATGTGCTCTCAAAATATGCTTGGGCTGTGTAAATAAAAGGCCAAGACAGTTTCTCTGGGTTTTAGTTTGATCTTTAGACAGAGTCGAGTTCCTAAAAAGCTACATACAGGCCAAGGCAAAAAAATTTATAACACATTGGTACAAAAACTTCTAAGACAGAACAATATTGTACATTTGTACATTTGTCACGAACAGCGATGTAAAGGCCAGCATAGTAAAACGGTTCAAAAGCACCTTAAAATCCAAAATGTGGAAATATTTTACATATGCCAATACTTTTCGGTATATAGATGTCCCGTCAGACGTTCTGCAGAGTTATAACCACAGTTTACACACCACGATTAAAACAAGACCTGTAGATGTGACTCCTGAAAATGCCCCGAGTGTTTGGAAAACAATCTATGGTAGGGCGGGCAAAGAAAATCTACTCCGTGCACCTTCCAAACCATACCCTTTATAAAGCAAATCATAAAGTAAACACCAAGGTGTCTTAAAACAATAACTTTATTGTATATTTCAAGGACACACACAGTTTGCATCCTTTACCTCATGATCTAACCCAACCCATCTGTTATAACAGGATACATAAAGGGAGAGAAAAAAGGATATCAAAGTATCTTAAAACAACAAGTTTATTGAAGCAAAATTCCAAACATAGCAATTAACACGTAGTCTTTGCTTTCAGAGTTACACACTGTGTGCTATACATTATATATATATATTTTTTACATGTATGAATAAAGCAGGAGAAACAGCAGGAAAATATTCACTGATACATACAGTATATGATGTGGGCATCATAAATGTTTATGTTGGTGTAATGCACTCCTAGACAATAATGTTTTGTACTGTATGTTGCAAACTTCATTGAAAAGATTCCTTGAGCATTCTGTTCATAAATTTGTCAAAAGAGACTTTGGGTAAATTACAGTATGAAACTGCTTAGGAAAATTATACAAACAAGCTTGTGTGAATGAGATCAGTAACCCATTTGAAAAGAAACAAAAACACAATTGTATACAAGTATGAGAACACAATCTAATTGCAAACCAGGTCCAAACCTATCAGTGAACCAATAATACCCCTAAATAAAAGTGTTTAATTCAGCACATGTTTAATATATTTGTATTTCACCAAATTATGCAAGCCTATTTTCTCTGTTTGGAACAGAGCCGACCACTAAAAGATGGTCCTCACAGGCTGAATCAGTTGTGCATAAGCATCAACGGGTATCTCTCCCTGCTCAAACACCGACAGAACATCATCCTGCACCTTTCTCTTGACAGATTTAAGAAAACAGGGAGATTACACATTTTAGCATAGCACAGACACAGGACACAAGTCTAGCCTTTCTACCCCTTTGGAGCATAAATAAGCTAGGTCTATAAGCCCAAGAACGTTTTTAGACAGGCATAGATCCAAATTACCTGTTTAGATTTCTCTGGTTCATGTTCTACCGACTGGTTATCTTCTATAATGATGACACCGGTCTCTGCTTTAGCGGTATGTTTTGTTGTTGCAGAATCCATGTTTTGCTTCTTTCTAGTAAAAGAAAACAGATAATGGTGTGTCTCGGCATGGACCAGCAAGCTCCAATGCCACGAGGGACCAGCGAGAACGCTCGACTGGCCAAGCGACACAGGGACACGGGTAAGCTGGGATCGGCAAGATCCGATGCCGCGACGGACCAGCGAGGGCACTCGCCTGTCCAAGCGACACAGGGACTATGGTTAGCGTAGCCAGTTAAAACCTTGCAAAAGTGGTGGACTCAGCCAACCAACTTAAGCTCGGTCAAAGGAATTGTTAGCTGTAAAACAAGCGTTGGTGTCTCCTTTCTGACTTGGACAGCGGTGGACTCAGCCGACCTGCTAGGTCTCTGTCATAAGGAGATGGCTACCAGTGCTTGGTTTTAATCAAAGGAGAGACAGAAAATAAAAAAGAAAGAAAGAAAGAAAGAAAGAAAGAAAGAAAGAAAGAAAGAAAGAAAGAAAGAAAGAAAACACAGCACAACTTACCCAATTCTTATTACTGAGGAGCCCGGGCCTTTGGGTCCAAATATCTGTACTTAAATATGCTTTTGGGCGAGGCTTTTACAACGCTGGGGCCAATCAAAACGTTTTAAGAAAAGATTTTTTAAGATAACCCGCCAACATATTTTTAACCAATCAACAAACACATGCCGCATGTTAAGCTAGCCAATGGAATTACACCATGCTGGTTCGGGCGTGTGCTGAGTGCATCCAGCGCTTCCCAAATTCAGAACCGACAATCAGGATACACACCAGGCAGCTGTGATGTGAATGGTCTCATATGGCTAAAAGGCAATATGGCGCGACTGAATAAATGTGTGAACTGGTCTGTCAATGAAAACGGTGTTAGCATATGAATTTAACAGTAACAGACAAAATCTTTGTAATACTGCACATGCAATGGTGGCGCACTCTAACCCAGGAGATCTGGTTTTGCGATTGGGGACGAGAGCAAAAATAAGACGGTCTATCTATCTATCTATCTATCTATCTATCTATCTATATTATCATGATTAAAATATGAATGTGTGTTATTCTAACATAGCCCCATAAACAATTAGTAAAAAAAAATGGAATGCTTTTCTTGTCATTCTTAATAAACACAATTTAATTTATAATACGCCTAGAAGTTGGTAAGACACGCTAGGGCTAATGGTTTTGTAAATAAATAAAAATCCGGTAACGCTTTAATATTTATATATAAGTCATGAATGTGTGTACACGTTTAATTAGTCTTTTCATTCCTGGCATGATTAACTTGTACCTTTAAAAGAAGAAAATGCATTATTTTGGTGCATAGCACCCATTTATTAAGTAACTAGGATATGTTAAGGAAAAGAAGCAGCGTTGCTACTCTCTGTATTGGCCCGTGGCGCATGTATAGAGCTGTCGCTTTCTAAATCAGCACATCGGGGTTCGCACCTGGACAGTACAATATGACATTGACTCTTAAAATGTGTATGTTATTATGACCTTACATTAGGCCTACGGTGTGTCATTCTTTTATAGACACATAAATGAAAAGGTAAAATGGAATTCTTTTGTCGTTATTCTTAATACGCGCAATTTAATTTATGATAGGCCTAGAAGTTGGTAAGTCACGCTGGGGCAGACGGTCTTGTAAATAAATAAATAAATAAAACCCGGTAACGCGTTAATATTTATGTATATATAGGTCATGATGGTGTGCACGTGTAATTTGACTTTTTATCCCTGGCATGATTAACTTGTGCCTTAAAATAAGAATAAGAAGAAAAAATGAACCAGAGCAGCGCATGCGTGTGTTGTCCGGTGGCGCACCCGTAGAGCTGTCACTTTCTTAAGATAGGGGATCTGGGTTCGAGTCCGGGCAGACAACAAAAGTAAAACATTGACTTTTCAAATGTGTATATGATTATGCATTACTGTATGTTATTCTATTATAGCCAAGTAAACTAAGTGGTCAAATGGAATTCTAGCAGGAGTTTGAAATGAGTAATAGATTTTACTCGCGAAGGCAGATAGGAAGAGCATGCCAAATTTTAGGGGCCATCACACTGAAAGTTCTGCCACCCATAGTTACAAACCTGTATTTAGCTACGGTGAGTAAATTAGCGTCACGATGATCTTAAATCCTCACCCAGGGTAATCCGAAACACGTTTCTAACGGTTCAAAATCCTTATAAATAATTTTTCTTTACAAAAAGTAACACTCGTCAGGGGGACACTGGAATCTGTTGCTGCTCTTTAAGATGAGGCGAGTGTAGAGGGCCTTGTTGGAACATTCTAGATGTACTCTATTACATAAAATGAAATGATAAAATTCATTGGAATATACGTTTCATCGTCTGTCTATAAGTGATAACGGTGGAACATTCCAGAGGTATTACATATAATAAATGATGCAATTTAATTGTAGCACCTGTTTTACAGTTATGTTTCACCATGTGTCCATAAACGATAACAGCTGATTACGTCATGTTTGGTGGTTATTGGTCTATTATATATAACATGGACGGAATTACACATTAAATATTTTATGCATTTTGCATTATGGAGCATTATGGCTCGCTTCTTAGATTCGGATGAAACTGATGATCACCTTTCCGATTGCCACAGAATTAAGATTTGTATATTATATATTCATGCATAATTAGTGAAAAAAACTTACTTTGTCCCGGTCTGGAGATTGCTCCCGAAGGGGATATAATGCTATTTGTATGTACAAAAGTGGATATCTTTTGGTTTTCTTCACTTAAGGATATAAACTCGTGAAATCGTAGTAATATATTTTTCTCCAGCGCACACCTTGCAATATAAAAGTGTTGCAAACACAATCTTATTCGCTGTTATACAATACTAACACGTACATCCGTTCACTCAGCTCGCCGATGGGCCCCAATAATCACACACGCCCATCCTCTTTTTCTACCGTGTGCCCATTTGTGAGGCCCTTGGCCAGCAAGGGTCTTATCGCTGCGGTCCATTGAGCTCAAGCAATGAACAGTGGCCCTGGACTGAACACAGGCCCCACTGCTTGTTGGTTGAACAAATACTTACAGCATCCAGATCGGTTTTAATAATGAAAGGATTCGTTAAACAACCAATGTTTATTTATTTATTTATTTTGTTTTTGTTTTGTTTTCGTACCTGGGATCTGTCATACTAATAATGTCGTTAAGACGTGTAAGGGTTCCTTTATGGTGCTCTTTTTCGGCGAGACAGTCATCAATAGAGATTCAAGCAATTTCTCACGTGCTGAAAATCCTGGTAAGAAATATTGTGGCGGTATTTTAAAATTGACTTTGTACATACAAATAGCATTATATCCCCTTCGGGAGCAATCTCCAGACCGGGACAAAGTAAGTTTTTTTTTTTCACTAATTATGCATGAATATATAATATACAAATCTTAATTCTGTGGCAATCGGAAAGGTGATCATCAGTTTCATCCGAATCTAAGAAGCGAGCCATAATGCTCCATAATGCAAAATGCATAAAATATTTAATGTGTAATTCCGTCCATGTTATATATAATAGACCAATAACCACCAAACATGACGTAATCAGCTGTTATCGTTTATGGACACATGGTGAAACATAACTGTAAAACAGGTGCTACAATTAAATTGCATCATTTATTATATGTAATACCTCTGGAATGTTCCACCGTTATCACTTATAGACAGACGATGAAACGTATATTCCAATGAATTTTATCATTTCATTTTATGTAATAGAGTACATCTAGAATGTTCCAACAAGGCCCTCTACACTCGCCTCATCTTAAAGAGCAGCAACAGATTCCAGTGTCCCCCTGACGAGTGTTACTTTTTGTAAAGAAAAATTATTTATAAGGATTTTGAACCGTTAGAAACGTGTTTCGGATTACCCTGGGTGAGGATTTAAGATCATCGTGACGCTAATTTACTCACCGTAGCTAAATACAGGTTTGTAACTATGGGTGGCAGAACTTTCAGTGTGATGGCCCCTAAAATTTGGCATGCTCTTCCTATCTGCCTTCGCGAGTAAAAATCTATTACTCATTTCAAACTCCTGCTAGAATTCCATTTGACCACTTAGTTTACTTGGCTATAATAGAATAACATACAGTAATGCATAATCATATACACATTTGAAAAGTCAATGTTTTACTTTTGTTGTCTGCCCGGACTCGAACCCAGATCCCCTATCTTAAGAAAGTGACAGCTCTACGGGTGCGCCACCGGACAACACACGCATGCGCTGCTCTGGTTCATTTTTTCTTCTTATTCTTATTTTAAGGCACAAGTTAATCATGCCAGGGATAAAAAGTCAAATTACACGTGCACACCATCATGACCTATATATACATAAATATTAACGCGTTACCGGGTTTTATTTATTTATTTATTTACAAGACCGTCTGCCCCAGCGTGACTTACCAACTTCTAGGCCTATCATAAATTAAATTGCGCGTATTAAGAATAACGACAAAAGAATTCCATTTTACCTTTTCATTTATGTGTCTATAAAAGAATGACACACCGTAGGCCTAATGTAAGGTCATAATAACATACACATTTTAAGAGTCAATGTCATATTGTACTGTCCAGGTGCGAACCCCGATGTGCTGATTTAGAAAGCGACAGCTCTATACATGCGCCACGGGCCAATACAGAGAGTAGCAACGCTGCTTCTTTTTCCTTAACATATCCTAGTTACTTAATAAATGGGTGCTATGCACCAAAATAATGCATTTTCTTCTTTTTAAAGGTACAAGTTAATCATGCCAGGAATGAAAAGACTAATTAAACGTGTACACACATTCATGACTTATATATAAATATTAAAGCGTTACCGGATTTTTATTTATTTACAAAACCATTAGCCCTAGCGTGTCTTACCAACTTCTAGGCGTATTATAAATTAAATTGTGTTTATTAAGAATGACAAGAAAAGCATTCCATTTTTTTTTTTACTAATTGTTTATGGGGCTATGTTAGAATAACACACATTCATATTTTAATCATGATAATATAGATAGATAGATAGATAGATAGATAGATAGATAGATAGACCCGTCTTATTTTTGCTCTCGTCCCCAATCGCAAAACCAGATCTCCTGGGTTAGAGTGCGCCACCATTGCATGTGCAGTATTACAAAGATTTTGTCTGTTACTGTTAAATTCATATGCTAACACCGTTTTCATTGACAGACCAGTTCACACATTTATTCAGTCGCGCCATATTGCCTTTTAGCCATATGAGACCATTCACATCACAGCTGCCTGGTGTGTATCCTGATTGTCGGTTCTGAATTTGGGAAGCGCTGGATGCACTCAGCACACGCCCGAACCAGCATGGTGTAATTCCATTGGCTAGCTTAACATGCGGCATGTGTTTGTTGATTGGTTAAAAATATGTTGGCGGGTTATCTTAAAAAATCTTTTCTTAAAACGTTTTGATTGGCCCCAGCGTTGTAAAAGCCTCGCCCAAAAGCATATTTAAGTACAGATATTTGGACCCAAAGGCCCGGGCTCCTCAGTAATAAGAATTGGGTAAGTTGTGCTGTGTTTTCTTTCTTTCTTTCTTTCTTTCTTTCTTTCTTTCTTTCTTTCTTTCTTTCTTTCTTTCTTTTTTCCTCTCCTTTTATTTTCTGTCTCTCCTTTGATTAAAACCAAGCACTGGTAGCCATCTCCTTATGACAGAGACCTAGCAGGTCGGCTGAGTCCACCGCTGTCCAAGTCAGAAAGGAGACACCAACGCTTGTTTTACAGCTAACAATTCCTTTGACCGAGCTTAAGTTGGTTGGCTGAGTCCACCACTTTTGCAAGGTTTTAACTGGCTACGCTAACCATAGTCCCTGTGTCGCTTGGACAGGCGAGTGCCCTCGCTGGTCCGTCGGCATCGGATCTTGCCGATCCCAGCTTACCCGTGTCCCTGTGTCGCTTGGCCAGTCGAGCGTTCTCGCTGGTCCCTCGTGGCATTGGAGCTTGCTGGTCCATCCCCGAGACACACCATTATCTGTTTTCTTTTACTAGAAAGAAGCAAAACATGGATTCTGCAACAACAAAACATACCGCTAAAGCAGAGACCGGTGTCATCATTATAGAAGATAACCAGTCGGTAGAACATGAACCAGAGAAATCTAAACAGGTAATTTGGATCTATGCCTGTCTAAAAACGTTCTTGGGCTTATAGACCTAGCTTATTTATGCTCCAAAGGGGTAGAAAGGCTAGACTTGTGTCCTGTGTCTGTGCTATGCTAAAAATGTGTAATCTCCCCTGTTTTCTTAAATCTGTCAAGAGAAAGGTGCAGGATGATGTTCTGTCGGTGTTTGAGCAGGAGAGATACCCGTTGATGCTTATGCACAACTGATTCAGCCTGTGAGGACCATCTTTTAGTGGTCGGCTCTGTTCCAAACAGAGAAAATAGGCTTGCATAATTTGGTGAAATACAAATATATTAAACATGTGCTGAATTAAACACTTTTATTTAGGGGTATTATTGGTTCACTGATAGGTTTGGACCTGGTTTGCAATTAGATTGTGTTCTCATACTTGTATACAATTGTGTTTTTGTTTCTTTTCAAATGGGTTACTGATCTCATTCACACAAGCTTGTTTGTATAATTTTCCTAAGCAGTTTCATACTGTAATTTACCCAAAGTCTCTTTTGACAAATTTATGAACAGAATGCTCAAGGAATCTTTTCAATGAAGTTTGCAACATACAGTACAAAACATTATTGTCTAGGAGTGCATTACACCAACATAAACATTTATGATGCCCACATCATATACTGTATGTATCAGTGAATATTTTCCTGCTGTTTCTCCTGCTTTATTCATACATGTAAAAAATATATATATATAATGTATAGCACACAGTGTGTAACTCTGAAAGCAAAGACTACGTGTTAATTGCTATGTTTGGAATTTTGCTTCAATAAACTTGTTGTTTTAAGATACTTTGATATCCTTTTTTCTCTCCCTTTATGTATCCTGTTATAACAGATGGGTTGGGTTAGATCATGAGGTAAAGGATGCAAACTGTGTGTGTCCTTGAAATATACAATAAAGTTATTGTTTTAAGACACCTTGGTGTTTACTTTATGATTTGCTTTATAAAGGGTATGGTTTGGAAGGTGCACGGAGTAGATTTTCTTTGCCCGCCCTACCATAGATTGTTTTCCAAACACTCGGGGCATTTTCAGGAGTCACATCTACAGGTCTTGTTTTAATCGTGGTGTGTAAACTGTGGTTATAACTCTGCAGAACGTCTGACGGGACATCTATATACCGAAAAGTATTGGCATATGTAAAATATTTCCACATTTTGGATTTTAAGGTGCTTTTGAACCGTTTTACTATGCTGGCCTTTACATCGCTGTTCGTGACAAATGTACAAATGTACAATATTGTTCTGTCTTAGAAGTTTTTGTACCAATGTGTTATAAATTTTTTTGCCTTGGCCTGTATGTAGCTTTTTAGGAACTCGACTCTGTCTAAAGATCAAACTAAAACCCAGAGAAACTGTCTTGGCCTTTTATTTACACAGCCCAAGCATATTTTGAGAGCACATTGATACAAGTGAGGATAAATTTTATATCCATCATTGAATTTTGAGTAATAAGACATCTCTGCTAAATCTACTTGCTACTGGTAATTGATCATTGAAACAATTGTTCTGTTTCTCTTGAACCTCAGCTGTGCTTGTTTGTGCATACTGTAAGTGTATTGTTCACTCATCCATTCCAACACGTTTTTTTGCTTGACATTTCTTTTCTTTTTTTCCCCCATAGAGTGACGATGGCCAGTGACGTATTTAAGCACAGTGTGAAAGATTGTTCAACTTCAAGGCGGAAGTCTCAAGACCTGTGTATTTTCTCAAACACTTGTCAGCCATCGCAGTCACAGAGCCGGATTGATTTTAATGAAGCATTATGTAAAGTCTGTTGTAGCTTACGTGTTCTGCACCTGTGTAAGATGTATTAACTGGGTCTTGTTTAGCATGCCGTTTGGGTTCGAATCTCAGGATGGGCACACTTGTCTTTTACTAGAATGTGATCCTGAGGAAATACACCCTTGTGTTTCCAGCATCTGTCGACAGATCAGTATTTAAAGATTAATACACACGGTGTTTTATTTGGTTAAAGCCTTGTGTGGCTTAAGAATTGTGAAACCGAGTAAAATTCATACTAAACTGTCTGAAGCAGTTTGTTGCTGAAGTAAACACTTTCGGCTTATACAAAAGACCATGCAACAAAGTCCAAGATTCGGACAGCAGCTTTTGAACTTGTCTCTAATCACCATTACTGTTATTTTTAAAACCAACATTAATTTACAGAAACCTAAGCAAATTGCATTATCCATGCTAAACAAGATCTGTTTGAGTTATATTTTCTGTCGGCTAACTGTTTGTGTTTTGTTTCTGTTGTCAGAGGAACCAAGACTCGGCAGCTAGAACAAGGAAAACCAGGTCCCTGCCCAGCGTGACACGTAATGCAACCTATAGAAGGTTTTCTCCTTTTATTATATCTAATAAAGATTCATTATGACCATATTGGTCGCTCAGTCATTTGGGCTTATGTGTTTAGCTCTGTTGAACATTTAGTGGAAAAATGTATGGAATGTCAAGAGAAAAAATGCATACCAGATGGACACATTTTGTAATATAACCAATTATTGCATATAGACATAGCTTATTTATGCTCAAAAGGGCTAGAAAAGATAGATTTGTGTCCTGTGTGCGTGCTTTGTTAAAATGTACAATCTCCCTTGTTTTCGTAAAGCTATCAAGATTGATGTGGATGATGTTATAGCTGAATTTGAGCAGGAGAGAGACCCATTGATGGATATGCAAAACTGATTCAGCCTGTGAAGACCAGCTTTATGTGGTCGGCTCTGTTCCAAACAGAAAATAGGTTTGCATAATTTAGTGAAATATAAATATATAAAGTATATTTGCTGGCTTAAACATTTTTATTTTAGGTGTATTACCGACTCACTGTTGGACCAGGTTTTGAATTTTCATTTGCGTACCCCTATATGTATACATTTTCTTGTGTTTTTTTCTTTTCAAGTGAATTGCAAATCTTTATACAATTAAGCTTGTGTGATTATTTTACGGCTGTTTCTCCTGCTTTTAGTCATAGTTTAAACAATTTTAATGTATAGCAAACAATTTGTAACTCAAAGTGAAGACCAGATCTTATTTTGCTATGTTTGGAATTTTGCTTCAATAAAATTTGTTGTTTTTAAGACACTTTGGCATCTTTTTTTGAATCATTGAATAAAACTTGTTGTTTTAAATCACTTTTGGTATCTGAAATATGCCTTGCTTTATAAAGGGCATGGTTTTACAAGGTGGGCAAGGTAACGGATGCTCAAGAGGTGTTTTGGGCTGTACTGCCAGGTTCCTTGGGTGTGTCATAGACTCTCTCTAAAACCTTTTTCCTTGTACATCCACTCTGAAAGTTATTGTTTTAAACACTTGGGCATCTACCATATGCCTTGCTTTATAAAGGGCATGGTTTTTTACATGGTGGGCAAAGTAACGCTATACCCATGGGTGTGTTTGGGACGCACTGCCAGGTTTTTTCCCTGGATGTGTCCTAGATTCCCTCTTAAACCTTTCCTTGTACATCCACTCTGAAAGTTATTGTTTTAAACACTTGGGTATATGCCTTGCTTTATAAAGGGCATGGTTTTACAAGGTGGGTGAGGTAACGGGATGCTCAAGGGGTGTTTTGGGCTGTACTGCCAGGTTCCTTGGGTGTGTCATAGATTCTCTCTAAAGTTTTCTTGTACATCCTCTCGCCGGGTCTGTCAATCACGCTCTCTGTACTCTCTGTACACACCCCCGAGCGCTGCAAGCAGATAGGAGCAGGATGTCTGCTCCGCCCCATTGATGACTTACCTTTTATGACACCTTACAGGCTCCCAAAGGTCCGTCTCGGATCACAAAGATGATCAGCCCCAGTTTTAGCATCAAGGCTAAGATCGGCCGACCATTTTCCTTGCGCACGACTGACAAAAGGTCCGATGCCGGTCAAACAGCGCACCCAACAACAGGCAGAGATCAGACCGCGGGGGGAAATGACCATTAACTAGGTGGCATATGGTGGGTACCGGAAATGCCAGGGGGGCGGGACATACACCTGTCAAAATCTGATGATGTATAATAGTGACGCTCCTATACTACTAACATATTTTGCTGCGTTTCATCTTAAAAATGATATTGTCATCATATGTAAATACGCGCTTTATAAAGTGGCTCAGGTTGTGCAATATTATAACTATAGTGCAAGTTTACAGTGAGGAAATTGTACTTATAAGTACAAACAGTTCTACAAGGAGCAATGATTGAGCGTGTTTATAGTTCTTGGGATGAAACTGTTTCTGAACCGCGAGGTTCGTACAGGAAAGGCTTTAAAACATTTTGCAGTGGCTGAGACAGCGTGTGCCTGATGCTTTATACCGATAATTCTCTTTCCGATCAGCTGCTGCTGTGATTCACACTCAAATACAGTGATATAAATACTCCGCGTGGTGCAGTGAGAGTAATATGAAAAAAGATTATCCGCTGTGGCAACACCTAACGGGAGCAGCTGAAAGAAGAAGGTGCAGTGAGAGTAACAACGCTAAAGCATTTATGGTATTTGGAATACTATGGCTGTTCCCTGGACCATTATATTGTTACAAGTTAATTACAATCAGATGCATTACACTAATAAACAATATGCGGTTAGTTTAGGTGTATTTATAAAGCCGCGTCAGGAAAATAAGGAGTAACCACACAGGAACAGTAGCACTGCTTTGACGCTGGGTGTCGCCAGTCTGCAAAACCGAGCGGAGAACTTGCGTACAACAAGGTATGAGGTACCGTGGAAAAGTGCGTGACTTTACGCCAAGTGTAGATTATATACATTGCGATTTGAACGTGGAAAAGTTCTTACGCAACATTTCTGTGCGTACGCACCGTTTATACATGAGGCCCCAGGTGAGCAGAGAGCTGAGGAGACTTTGTGCCAGCAAAGCAGTGGGTCCAGATGGAGTATCGCCACAATTGCTGAAGGCCTGTACATTGAAGCTGGGGAGTCCTCTACAGCGCATCTTCAACCTGAGCCTGGAACAGGGTAGAGTCCCGAGGCTTTGGAAAACATCTTGCATCACCCCAGTCCCAAAGGTATCACATCCTAGTGAGCTGAATGACTTCCGGCCTGTCGCTCTGACATTACATGTGATGAAGACCATGGAGCAGCTGCTGCTTCACCACCTGAGGCCACAGGTCCGCCACGCCCTCGACCTTTGCAGTTCGCATACCAGAAGAAGGTGAGAGCGGAGGATGCCATCATCTATATGCTACACCGATCCCTCGCCCACTTGGACAGAGGCAGTGGTACTGTAAGAATTATATTTCTGGACTTCTCTAGCCCCTTCAACACCATCCAACCTCTGCTCCTTAGGGACAAGATGACAGAGATGGGAGAAGATTCATACCTGGTGGCATGGATCATGGACTATCTTACAGACAGACCTCAGTATGTGCGTCTCGGGAACTGCAGGTCTGACATTGTGGTCAGCAGCACAGGAGCACCACAGGGGACTGTACTTTCTCTGGTCCTATTCAGCCTATATACATCGGATATCTAATACAACTCGTGCAAACGTTTGCTGATGACACTGCTATCGTGGGCTGCATCAGGAGTGGGCAGGAGGAGTAGTATAGGAACCTAATCAAAGATTTTGTTAAATGGTGCGACTCAAACCACTTACACCTGAGCACCAGCAAAACCAAGGAGCTGGTGGTGGATTTTAGGAGGACCAGGCCCCTCATGGACCCCGTGATCATCAGAGGTGACTGTGTGCAGAGGGTGCAGACCTATAAATACCTGGGAGTGCAGCTGGATGATAAATTGGACTGGACTGCCAATACTGATGCTCTGTGTAAGAGAGGACAGAGCCGATTATACTTCCTTAGAAGGCTGGCGTCCTTCAACATCTGCAATACGATGCTGCAGATGTTCTATCAGGCGGTTGTGGCGAGCGCCCTCTTCTACACGGTGGTGTGCTGGGGGGGCAGCATAAAGAAGAGGGACGCTTCACGCCTGGACAAACTGGTGACAAAGGCAGGCACTATTGTAGACATGGAGCTGGACAGTATGACATCCGTGGCAGAGCAACGGGCACTGAGCAGACCCCTGTCAATAATGGAGAATCCACTGCATCCACTGAACAGTATCATCTCCAGACTGAGGAGCAGCTTCAGCGACAGACTGCTGTCAGTGTCCTGCTCCACTGACAGACTGAGGAGATCGTTCCTCCCCCACACTATGTGACTCTATCTATCTATCTATCTATCTATCTGTCTGTCTGTCCCTCTATCTATCTATCTATCTATCTATCTATCTATCTATGGGGGCATGGGCATGCAAATGCAGCTGGAAGAAGTACTGAATACAGTAACATTTAATGGATACAACAAGACAAATGTTCACAATGGTAAAAAATAGAATTTACAAAAACTAAGCAGAGAACTGTTTTGGCAAAATGTCACCTCTTACCTGAATGGATGGGAGGTAATTTGAGAACAGGAGACTTCACTTTTGTAGTTTTTAAACCCCAGAATTCCATTTTGATTTTAAAGCTTTCAGCTCAGTCTGTAGTCAACAAGAATCCAATTGATTAGAAGGAAATCCTGCAAGACATAGAATACTGACTGTAAACATTGTGCTTGCCTTTGTACACATTTTAAATGTTTATAATAGTCATAAAGATACATTAGAAAACCCCTTTGTTTTAATAATTTATGAACTTCCACTTTCAGAACTTTAAGGCAGCTCTGTGAAAACAGGCAAGCATACACTCTACATATTTGCTTCTCTACAGATATTTTTACCTGTCCCTGGGCAGTTTACCCACCTACATAAATGTTCACATTGTTCTTGCTGTATAGACAATTTCCCCTTGGGGATTAATAAAGTGTACGAAATAATCCTTTTTTCAGCTGTACTATGTATTATTCATTCTACTGAACTCTGAAAGCAGTACATTAACAAACCTGGGAAGACCAATTCATGTTCACAGGAGGCTGGAGTCCATCTTTCCAGCATTAGGTGCAAGGCAGTGACCAACAAAGGGGCACAAGACTATTACAGAGTCCACTGGAATTAGGCTTAGGTAACCCAACATACACCTACACACATTTGGGCACGAGGAAGGAAAAATCAAACCATTTCAAGGAATAAAATGCAGTCGCAAAAAGTGTGCAAACTCCATGTTGACAGAAGTCATACATGAGTTCAAACCCACGACGATGAAACCTGTCAGGAGATACTAACCAACCCGGTTAAAATACTGTAATGTAAAAATAAGCACAAATCTGAACATTCTCCAAGTGAAAAGGAAACCATTGAGAAACTGTAGCTGATAAAAATGTATAGAACAAAATAGATATGATTTGATATGAGAATGAATAATAAATATGACAAAACCACCTCTGGTGTTGGGAACACTAAATGATGTGTACAATGAGGAGGTCACTACATAGGCAGTGGAGGAAGGACAGCTTCAAACAGGAACCAAAGAGGAAAAGTTTCACCAGTTATTTTAAGTCCATGTTTATTTATGTAAGACTGGAATGGTGGTTAGCAATGGCGCCTCATTGTTCCAGTGCTCAGGCTAAGTTCCAGGCCTCAATAGTTTACCAGCTACTTCCTGGGTCTTGGTATTTGTTTTTCCAGTCACTGGTATTCAGCCACATCACAGAATGTGTGTGTTTGGTTAACTAGGGTCTCTAAACTGGCCATGTGAAAATGTACAAGAGTGTTCTGTGATAGACTGATGTGCCATCCAGGGCTGGTCCTTGCATTGTGCCTAAAGCTACTGAGAGAGACTCTAATCTTCCACAATCCTAAAATTGGATTAAACAGGTTAAGAACATAGAAAGGATGATTGATTGCCCAAGAGTTGGCCTCCTCAGCAAAGGTTTGGTGTCATCTCTCAAAAAAGGAGCATCAAGGAATATTACGTAAGCAGATAACAAACCTTTATTGAAGAAATGCATAAGGTACTGAACTTTAAACATAAGTTTAATGAGGCAGTTCCAACCTCTGATTCACTGTACAACTGCACACTGGGCCAAATTACATAACCCACCAATTAAAAAAAAAAATAGTTTGTAAACATCTGCAATATGAACTGGTATTGTAAGTTTCCTTGGATAAATATCAGGCTAATATATAATAGTAATAACTACATGTATTCAATAATGATAAGTAAGCATATTAGTATGAGTATGCTAAAATGAGAAAAATGTAAATTCACCTCATTAACAGCAAATAAATTCTATTGTGAATGTTGATCCATCATCTGGGCATACAACTGTTATGTACTACACATTGAGCTGTTGGTGTACTAATTATGAAAACCTTTTGGTAGTCAAATGTTCATTACAAATACACATAATCTTAAGTAATCTTCGCAAAATAGCATGAACCCTCTCAGAAAATGTGGGCCTGGAGTTCACAGGCTATGTTTTATTGCTGTAACATGTGTAAAACCTGCACAACACACAGGACTGCCCCAAGCTGATGGTGCTGACAGCTATTTGTTAAATTTTGAGGACTGATCCACTTTGTCTGGGTGTTTCTAGTTTATTAATATGAAGAGCAACATCATTAAAATGTCATTTAAATGTCTTTTATTTTCTTGAATTACTACACACATAAAAGTACAATACTCTTAAAAACTAAAATGGTATTTTGTAGACATTGTTTTCTTAATTCAATGTGTTTCATTTTTATTCTTCGTACATTCCAAATTTGGTAGAATCCAGTATTCCAGTAAAGCAGTGTGTCTTTAAGCTACACACAGTAAGCGCTAAGCATATGGCAGTCTCAGATGTGACCAGTTATTATGTAGCTTCCTGTTGAAAACGAGTTGTGTTTTCTCCAGAAGCTTGGTTCAAAATGAATATGGACTGCACTTACAGTGTGAGTGTTGCTTTTATAGGGGAGGAAGTGGGAGAGGCGGGACTAATGACATTGGGCCCTTAAATTAGGTCAGAGATCTTCCAGGCCACTATAAATGAAACACCAACTGGGTTAAGGGAGGTTGCATGCCCTTCACTTTATTCTTTCCCAAACTAACACCCATGAGACACTACCATGTGTGACACAATAAACACACTTTGGTGGAAATAATTATTAATAAGCTTATTCAGACTTGGATACTAAGGAAGTGTTTCTGCTGACCTTTATATGGTTGCATTTATTATGACTTGCATTGTGCCTTCCTGGAGCGTTCTGGAAAAACATTGCTATGCCAACCACTACTGCTAATTCAACAAAATGGTCTCGCAGAACAAGATTAATAAATTTTAACTTTTTAAGCCAATTTTAAATGAAAACATAAATGTCATACTTGAAAACCTACACGTGATGCATAGGTAGGAGCGTGCACCAATACAGTGCATTGGCGCACACACCACACGACGAACCACCTCCGGATTACACAGCAATGGGTTATACCTCAGCACCACAATAGTATGAATACAATGGAACAGTGTGAGGTTTTTTACAGTGCATAGTTGGTTACAAATACTTCAGGAAAGCTGTAGGACCGGGCAGGGTGTCGGGTAAGACACTGAAAATATGTGCTGATCAATTGGCAGGAGTCTTTCTGGGCATTTTCAACCTTTCTCTACAACATGCAATGGTCCCTGTCTGCCTTAAATCCTCTACTGTTGTGCCGGTGCCTAAAAAATCAGTGGTTACCTGCCTTAATGATTACCGCCCTGTGGCTCTGACCCCAATAATAATGAAGTGCTTTGAGAGAATCCTCCTAAAGTACATCAAGGATGCCATCCCTGTTGGATCTGACAACCATCAGTTCGCCTACTAGAAAAACAGATTGACAGAGGATTCTGTCTCAATAGAACTTCACACAGCCCTGACTCATCTGCAGTGCCCTAACACTTATGTTAGGATGCTACTCATCGATATTAGTTCAGCATTTAACACCGGAATCCCAGACAAGATGGTACAAAAGCTTTATAATCTGGGTCTGTCCACATCGTTGTGTCTCTGGATCAGGGATTTCTCACCAACAGGCCTCAGGTGGTTAGAATTGGAGATCGTACATCAGCCACACTGGTTCTGAACACAAGCATGCCACAGGGTTGTGTGCTCAGCCCAACACTCTTCACGTTATTTACGCACGATTGCTCTGCCATCAATGCCACAAATATGGAGAGTATCATATCAGACAATGACGAGACTCACACCAGAGATGGGATACAACACCTAGCACTTTGGTACTCAGCTAACAACCTCATCTTGAATACCAGCAAGACCAAAGAGATCATTGTGGACTGTAGGAGATCCAGAAGAACAGAACATGCTCCTATATTCATACATAATGTGTGTGGACAATATCAAGTTCTTGGGTATCCACATCACATCAGATCTGACCTGGTCTTTGAACACATCTCACGTGGTAAAGAAGGCCCAACAAAGACTCTTCTTCCTCAGGAAGATGAGATGTGCTGGATTCTCCTCTCGGCTGCTCACAAACTTCTACAGATCTGCTATAGAAAGCATTCTCTATCACAGTATGACACTGTGGTACGGTGGCTGCACAGCACAGGACAGGACAGGAAGGACTTGGCACGGGTGGTGAGAACAGCTCAGGAATCGTGGGAAGTCCTCTCCTAGACCTGGACTCTGTATATGCTGGAAGGGTGCAGAAGATGGCCAAATGTATAGCTGCAGATCTCACCCATCCGGGAAATGGACTCTTTGTACCACTGCCTTCGGGAAAGTGATACAGAAACATAAAAACACGTACCAGCAGACTGAAAGACAGCTTTGTCCCCAGATGTGTTGCTTTAGACATAATGAAGAAGAAATACACCCTCTTTAAGAGGACGTCAAGTATATCATGCCAAACATTATATAAGCTAAGTGTTTTAGACGAAAGTAGATTTAACTTTAAGTGAGTTGTGGGTGAGTGTGCCCTGTGATGGGTTTGTACTTTGCCATGCCATGATATATGCTGGCATCCCATGACCTTGACCTAAATAAACTGGTTGCAAAATAGATTAATAGCCAGTCAAGTTGCTTTATATTATTTGATCATGTTTTCAACTTAAATAACATATGTCCTAATATGCAAAGTTAGCCTTAAAAGTATTAAACATGCCACTTATATAGCTTTCATTTAGCATGTGATACTGTCTCTGTACAGTCGTGGCCACATGTTTTTAGAATGACACAAATACTCATTTTCATAAAGTTTGCTGCCTCAGTTTTTATGATGGCAATTTGCATATGCTCCAGAATGTTATGAAGAGTGCTCAGATGAACTGCAATTAATTGCAAAGTCTCTCTTTACCATGAAAATGAACCTAATCCCAAAAAACCCATTTCCACTGCTGTTGTGAAGAAGGCTTCAGAGCACCCAAGAACTTCTAGCAATCACCAGGACCATCTCCTAAAGTTGATTCATCTGAGGGATCGGAGCACCACCAGTGCAGAGCTTGCTTGGGAACGGCAGCAGGCAGGTGACTGCATCTGGACACACAGTGAAGTGAAGGCTTTTGAAGGATGGCCTGGTGTCATGAAGGGCAGCAAAGAAGCCACTTCTCTCCAAGAAAAACATCAGGGACAGACTGATATTCTGCAAAAGGTACATGGGTTGGACTGCTGAGGACTGGGGTAAAGTCATTTTCTCTGATGAATCCCCTTTCCAATTGTTTGGGGCATCCAGAAAAAAAAGATTGTCCAGAGAAGAAAAGGTGAGTGCTACCATCAGTCCCGTGTCATGCTAACAGTAAAGCATCCCGAGACAAATTATGTGTAGGGTTGGTTCTCAGCCAAGGGAGTGGGATCACTCACAATTCTGCCTAAGAACACAGCCATGAATAATGAATGGCACCAAAACATCCTCTGAGAGCAACGTTTCCCAACCATCTAAGAACAGTTTGGTAATGAACAAGACCTTTTCCAGCATAATGGATCATAGTATCATAAGGCAAAAGTGATAACTAAGTGGCTCGGGGAACAAAACATTGAAATTTTGGTTCTATGGCCAGGAAACTCCCCAGACCTTAATCCCATTGAGAACTTGTTATCAGTCCTCAACAGGTGGGTGGACAAACAAAAACCCACAAACTCTAAGCATTGATTATGCAAGAATGGGCTGCCATCAGTCAGGATTTGGTCCAGATGTTAATTGCCAGCATGCCAGGGAAGAATTGCAGAGGTCTTGAAAAAGAAGGGCTAACACTGCAAATATTGATTCTTTGCATAAACTTAATGTAATTGTCAATAAACCTTTGAAACTTATGAAATGTTTGTAATTATAATTCAGTATACCATAGAAACATCTGACAAAAAGACTTAAAAACACTGAAGCAGCAAACTTTGTGAAAACCAATACTTGTATCATTCTCAAAACTTTTGCCACGGCTATATATTGTGTGCGTAGTATTAACAGAAACAATGTAGGAATAACCCTGCAAATATAACTATACATAAGCGATTACTTCAAACGTATTTGCTTTAAATACACACAAACCTGATCTTGGATTTGTTTATTCTAAACGGATTCGACACAGTCCGGATTTTGCGAATGTAAACCTCATTCTTAGTGGACGCCAGGTCGGATGCAGGCGGAGCAATTCAACACAGTAGACCGCCCTCTGCTGTGGGTACCGCCCATGTTATTAGCCGAGAGACTAGGTTCAGGTGCTGTAAAGGCAGCTCTTAGGTGTCAGTTGGAGTTCATCAGACGGGTCTGAGTTCCCAGGTCATGCCGCGGTTTACCGTACACGTTAGGGACGAGTGGCTGACTGTGCCATGTAAGGATTTGACTTGCACGGTGCACTGGCTGGGACTTGAGGCACTGAGACGGTACATCAAGAACAAGCCGGATAACGGGGGCATGGGTCCTGTCCAAGAGGTCCGCTTCACCTTGAGGAGGTGCCAGGGGCAAGGGCTGCTGGACGCCGACGATATTCTGGAAGATGTCCTGGAAGAAAATGACTTCGTAGAGCTTAGTAAGTCGAATACGAAAGATTTTAAACCCCATGAACGCTGTGGACAACATTGCGTTACCTTCGCGCGTGTTGTGTGCCTAGTCCAAGATTCCTATCCAGCAACATATTGTATAGTGAACTGTTTTCTTTTTAGACAGCTTTTAGTCTGAACGACGGCGTTACAAAAAAAAACTAATGTGTAAATGAATCCACGATGATTACCGCAGTTAGCTGCGTGTATGTTTTCAGCGAAAAGTAAAAGCTTATTGTAAGGTTTTTTTGAAGCTGATGCAGTTTGTCATCTTAGTGGCACTGATGTAAAATATAATATCGATATGTTTTTGTCTTAGTGATTGAAGGAGACACCATGTCACCAGATTTTATTCCATCCCAGCCTGGAAGTTCACATCTGTATCCTTTCTTTGCTCCAAGTGGTCAAGTAGTATTTTCATGGTCACGCGGCGTCTGTTACTGTAAAATCCAGAAGTTGAATCCTTAACGTGTAGTTCAGCAATAGTACGTACAGAGAGCCCGAAGAGGTACGTGCCCTGCGCTTAACAATTTAAACAGTATCTCGTTAGCATTTGTGTTTTTATTTATGACTTAACCCCTTCACCCA
Organism: Polypterus senegalus; assembly: GCF_016835505.1. Lineage (NCBI taxonomy): Eukaryota > Metazoa > Chordata > Cladistia > Polypteriformes > Polypteridae > Polypterus > Polypterus senegalus. The sequence goes on from NC_053161.1 coordinate 72,152,838, forward strand.
CCTCGTCTCTCTGAATTCTAATATTTTTTTTGCCTTTAGAATGTTCCTCTGCTGAATTAAACGAGATTTTGTGCATCACTTGCGAGACATTAGGAGATGATTCTAAAGTACCTTAATAAAATAATAATGATGATGATTTTTATTGTATTCATATAGTGCGCAGTATATATAATATTAAATCCTTTATTTGTAGTGGATATATTGTAATCATTGATTTGGTGTGTTGCAGTACATTTTCTTAGATGGAAAAAGTCTCGCAACAACAGATTTGGTCAGTTTAGGAAGGGGTTTGTACAAGATTAAGGTGAGAAGCTACAACTATATTTTATATCATTTTTTCTTTTGTTTCATACATCGTTTAATTTATTTTTAAAATATCTATCCCTAAAAAATCCCTGCTAATTATGTTTTAGCTCTCTCCAGAAGCGGAAAAGAAAATTGCAGAGTCGCGAGAATTGCTGGAAAATATTATAGCAGAAAACAAAGGTGCAATATATTTGTGTTCGCTGATTGTGTCAGTACCGTGTAAAATCATGATCTTTAAATGTGTTAGTTTAACATTCTACAGCTGCATTTTCTTTTCTAGTGGTGTATGGAATCACAACGGGTTTTGGAAAGTTTGCACGAACGGTCATTCCAACCAGTAAACTTAAGTGAGTGTTTGAAAACGATATATTTTTTTATCCCTAGTACAGAGATTATTTATATTGGTATAAAACAGTAACCGTTTCTAGAGACAATAAATTACAGCCTTTTCCTGTGACATAAATGTCTTTATAAAAGATACATTAGGATAAAAGAAGCGTCGCCAGCATCTTTTATCTTGATGCATCTTATATAAAGACATTTATGTCATAATAAAGGCTGTAATTTATTGTCTCTAGAAACGGTTACTGTTTTATACTAGTATAAATAGTCTCTGCCATCTATCTTTCCATTATATTTCTTATTATACTGGAACTTTTTGTTAAATCTTTTTGGTAAATAATCTTTTTCAGTAATGTGTGTTTAGAGCAAGATTTGAACTAAGTAGATGATATTCTGGACTCATATTGCAAATTTAAACCGGTATTACGTTTATTTTAATGAAAATGTAGTAATGATTAAAAAAAATTGTTCCAATGAAGGTAGAATACTAATAAAATTCTTTTTTGCCTAATCCAATGGAGAATCTTATTGCATTTCACTGGGCTTTTTAAGCGACATAAAATAGACAGATAGTTGTACAATTTTATAGTTGAATGTTAAACTACCTTCAACCAGCAGGTAAGACCAAATTGAACCACCCTTGTCCATATGAAGCTTAGCTCTAATAGTAGTGGTAGTACAAGTAGCAGCATTGTGACAAGCATGCACTAATACAGCATGTTGCTGCACCCACCACGCGACAAACCACCTCAGGATCCCAAATTAGAACCCAAGTGTGGCCGTGCAGCAGGCGACACCTCCGCACCACACTAGTTTGAATGGATAGGAACAGTTTGAGGTTTTTCTTACAGTGGCTCGAGTGCCAATCCTGCCACCAACCACTGAGTTTTCCCTGCAAGTTGGAGGGCTGACATGTACAGAATACTGGCAATACGTTACCAGTCTATGGTGCCATGATAAACAACACCTGTAACTTTATTTAAGACCTTTAACTTGTAACATATTTATGGGATTTACTTAGATTTTTACTTGCATCTGTGGAATTTCTTTAGTGTAGGTAAATATTATTATCAAATGATAATTCCTCGAGTCCAGGTCCAATTTTAGTTGCTGCAACAATGCTATAAATAACCTACTGTTGTGAATTTCATAGTGACCTTGTAAGATTATTTTAAAAAAGTTTTATTTGTAACTGTCTGAGGTCAGGTATCACTTCTGCATTAAAATATAATATAAATAAGCAAAGATTTATACTTGCTTTATAAGTAGATTTTTCTGGATGGTTTTTATGTTATTGTTGCCAGCTGATGAATACTGTAATCATATGATGATACTGCAAAATGGCCTTTCTTATAGGGAACTTCAAGAGAACCTGATTCGATCCCATTCAGCAGGTACATGTAGAAGCTCATTTCAACTATTAATACAGTATTAATACTTTAGCTGTACTGCTATAAGACATAGACATTTTTTTCAATATGTCATTGTTCTGCAGGAGTTGGAAAACCATTGAGTCCAGAAAGGTCGCGTATGCTGTTTGCTTTGAGGATTAATGTTTTGGCCAAAGGGTACAGTGGCATCTCGTTGAACACCTTACACCAGATGATTGAAGCCTTTAATGGTAGGTTTTGATAGCATAAAGTGACTTTGGTTTTTCCCAAATGTGTACCTGTGTTAAAGTTTCTGAAGGGTTGTAAAAATGTCTTACAGGTATATCCAATTAGCTATTTCTTAACAAAATTTAATGCAGCTGTGGTATACATTCAAATTCTTAAAGGGTTAACTGCACAGCAGATCTTCACAAGACGTACAGGTGATATTTAGGAAATTGTAGAATTCTGCAGTATCTTAGTAGTGTTAAGGAGTTTTTTGTGTGATTTTATAGCTCTACCTCCTTTATATGCAAAGGAAGCAGGAGGTCAATAAAACTGAACAAAAGTCTCCTGTTCAAAGGATTGCTTTTAATTGTTGTGTAGAGGACAGTTGTGTTAGGCTTTGAAGGAAGAGGTGTTAAATCCTAACCAATTAACATACTTAGGTCTTGTTTTCCTTTGGGATCCTTAAATGAGTCTAACCTGTTTCACTGTGAAAAGTGTAGTTTGTTTTGTTAGTTTGAGCACAGATCAATTTGCTCTTCCATATATATAACAAAGGGCAATTTGTACCGGGTTGTGACCTACAAAATGGTGCTGCTTTTCCCTTTTAACAGTTCTTTGTTTTCCTTTTTTATTAATCAATATAGGCACAATAACAGTAGTTTAAGGAGGAAAATCTCCCACCTTTTTCCATGGTTAGATGTCAATACTGGAAATATATAAATAAAATAATTAGCCCACTTTTTCAAAAGTAGTTCACTTTTGTTTTCTGATATTTGCTTTGTAGACTTTACAAATTCTGCACAATAATTTGAATTTATTAGAACAAAAATAGCAGTTTTGTCTACATGAACATGAGGTATATCAATTAAAAAAAATCTCGAGGGATAAGCGCTTCAGGTTAGTAGCAGATTACCAGTCTAGAAATGTAATTAATTATATAGGGTGGTCCAGATCTAACTATGCAATTTTTCATTATGCTATGACTTATGAAGTTTATTACATAGAAAATCACCCAAAAAATCCCGGACCATGGAGAAGTGTGTGAACTGACGACATGGAGAATCGTTTTCACACTGAACAGGAATCGTCCCCGCATAAATCAAAGTCATCCAGACGACCTGGATCTGCATAATTAGATCTGGACCACCCTGTAAGATAATGTTAGCAATTCAAAGTATTTACCTGACTAGCACTATCTTTATATGTCAAATTAGCACCACTTTCATTTAGTGTTTGCTTGCCTGCTATGAAAATGCATTAGTCAAATGTTAGTATTGCTGAAAAAATACTTCCTATAAACTAGAGGTACATAAATCCAGTGCACATTTACCTTACAATAAGTGTGCTTTGTGTTTTTCAGCTTCCTGCTTGTCCTACATTCCAGAGAAGGGAACAGTTGGTGCAAGTGGAGACCTCGCTCCTCTCTCTCACTTGGCATTGGGGTTGATGGGAGAAGGCAAGATGTGGTCTCCAAAAAGTGGATGGGCTGATGCAAAATTTGTAAGACAATGTGTATAAAAAGGCACATTTGTTTAATTCATAGCTAATAGATTATTTATAAATAAATCTAAGGTCTAAGTAGAGTCTGCAGCGTACAGTATATTGAAAATATATATTTTTTTAAAACCTTCCCTGCTCATTACCATATTATAAAGCTTGTGTTTAGTAATATGCTATTTGTACGTATTATATAATGTTTTTTGTTGGTTAAGTTCATTCATTTTATAGATGGCTAATCTCATAAAAATAAGACAATTGCATTTTTGACATTGTCAAAGGTTCTAACTTTTTAACCAATGTTTGTTTTTCTTTTGTCCTGAATTTCTACTACTACTTTTTGGTAAGGTTTTGGAAGCACATGGACTTGTTCCTATTTCCCTAAAGCCAAAAGAGGTATTGCATTTTGTTCTTTTTTTTTTTTATTTTTTAATTATATTGCCTTCACTAAATGAAATGGATTAAGCACATTAATGAAAAAGACATTTCCTGGCCCCAGCAGCATTATGAACCAACTCTGAGAGGGGCACTAGTCCACTACAACTCCTAATTTCACAGTCCCACATCCATACTAACATGTTCCCCAAATTTAAGATGGTAGTAGTTAAGCTAACATGCACATCTCTGTGTTGACAATGGGAGAACTGGAGTGTCTGCAGGTAAATTCATGAGGACAAAGGAAAAAAATACCAAGTCTACATAGACAGCAATTTAATGGAAGATTTAAACCCAGAACATATGAAGTAGCAGCATTAACTACATCACCACCATGCTTTTAGCAATAAATAAATAAAATACTAAACATATTGGCCTACAGTATTTGGTTGAATGTCTCTTAATTTGCAGTCGGTGTTTTCATTATTAAAAGTTATCAAACATATTTGGCCCAAACGTTTTGCTATTCCCAAACACGTATACCTTTTATATGCCAAAGCCATTTGTTTGTTTACATTATACTCCTTTAAAATTCACTATCCTATCTGAGATTTAATTCAGTTAGCAAGCAAAAAACACCTGCCAAATATTCTTTGACAAACAAAATGCACTGGTCCATCCAGTCTATTGAAATGGGTTCTCTAGATCTTTTGGGAAACCAAAAACATGATGATAAGAAACACATATGTACACAAATTGCTATCAGAGAAGTTTTTTTTTTCTTAATGTACAATGATGTTTCACAAATTTTGATGGCCCAATGGCTAATTCTCATGGTTAACTCTAATCAAATCAGAATGTAAAATTTTTGTATCTAGTGTGTATGTGTGAGATGTATAATACGTTAATCTTCTAACCTCTGAATAATCAAAACTTTCAATTGCTTCTCTAGGGATTAGCCCTCATAAATGGCACCCAGATGATCACCTCTCTAGGGGCAGAAGCAGTTGAGAGGGCACTGGCAATTGCTAGGCAGGCAGATATCATTGCTGCCCTCACGTTAGAAGTATTGAAAGGGACAACAAAGGCATTTGACAGTGGTAAGTTAGTGAGCGCAGTTTCACTATTCATTAAATGCTGTTTGTGCCCAACAATTAATCTAATGTGTTGAATGTTCTAGTTAGTCAGATCTGACGTTTGGCAATAACTTCCACTCTGTAGATGTGTGATAGTGTTGAAATGATTTGTAGTTAAATGGGAAAAGGATGCATTTTTTGCTCCTGAACACAGAGAGGAAAAAAAATACAAGTAACCAAAATACTATAATTTTGAAATAAAAGCTAAAGGAAAAAATACTGTTTACAGTTTAGCTGGAAAACCATCCAGTAAAAAGTTATTATTTTGTTGCATGAGTCTGGTTTGTTAGTTTTCTTTTAGAAATGACAGTCCTAACTGGGGAGGACAATAAAATGGACAAACTGTGAGGCAATGTTGAAGTTATTGTTACAAAATTGAAGCAAGAGTTGCACAGTCATGGGGATTGTATGTCATAGAGGACTGTTTGCAGTGTCTGTAATGTGCAGCATTTTAAAATGTTAATTTAAATGGAGTTGCATTCAGTTAAAAATTATAAATAAAACACTAGCTACAATTAAAGCATTATTCATTAAGAAAATGTAGTTAAACAGGATCTGCATTTTTAAACAGTCTTTAGAAGATGGTAAATTTCAATATGATTTTTTTAATGTATCTATTAAGTTCTTAAAACACTTCAAAAAGGTAAACAAAGATGTGTTTTAGATTATGATACTGTAAATGGTAAATTATTCTCTTCAATTTTGTATATGTTCATCGCAGCATAAATGGCATTATGAAGTGTCCTTACAAAAGGTGTTGAAATTAATGTCGCATTGTGTTTTGATTTGTTTTTTTAATTAGTATCTGCAATTCATTATGCTGTAATAATCCTAACCTCCTTCATAGATATTCATGAGCTGCGACCTCACCCTGGACAGAAAGAAGTGGCGTCCAGATTTCGCTCTCTCCTAGACTCTGATCATCATCCTTCTGAAATTGCAGGTGACCTACCTTATTAGAAATAAGTCATAACCAGTTCTTTTAAGGGGGAAATAAAGGAGTGATTTATTTTCTTCTTTTTTTGTTTTGTTCTTAACAGAAAGCCACAGGTTTTGTGACAGAGTTCAAGATGCTTATACATTGCGTTGTTGTCCTCAGGTAATCTAGGCCATTTTGACTTTGGAAGAAGGGATTTTTTTTCGTCAATATATACATTTCAGAGAAGTAAGAGGATGCCTTGATTCTAAACAGAATGAGCTCTAGAATAATAATGACTTTTAAAGAGTATTGTAACCTTAAATGCTTTTTCTGTTTTTACAGTGACAGCAGTGTTTGTTACACGTACAGCATTACACAAGTGAAAATAATGTATTTGTACAAATAGCTATTTTTAAATGACTGGTTTTTTTACACTCTTTGTCTAGGTTTTCAGTTTACATAATAAGGGGCACAACCCCTATTCTGGGGGGCCTTGGTGACTACAGATTTTTATTCTAAACAATTCTTGATTTTATTAATGGACTCTTCTCTAAACATTCATTGTTTCTTTTTTACTTATTACATTTGAGTCATTTCAGAAATTCTGTTCTAAATTTTATTTGCCCTTTACAGGCATATAACTTCATAGTGAACTTCATAGTTTTGCTTATTAAGATTTGCACTCATATTGTAAAATTCCTTTCTATTTAGTATCCCATCAATTATTGGGCTGTTTTGTTAAAATGAAGAGAGAAAAACGTCTTTAAAATTGTGAAAAAGTCTTGTGTAATTAAATCTCTGAGACACAAAAATATCAAAGAGTACATTGCCATGTGTTAAGGAGATCAGATAATACATGTGGTACTAAGCATTATTTATATTGAAATTGTAGCCACTAACAAAAATGGGAACAGGCACTCTGCTAAAGAGGAGTAGCTGCTTCAATGTCCTTTCTACTTGTGTGATTATTAGCAGCTCAAGAAACCAAAACTTAAGACTGACTTTGGTTAAAAACAAGAACCGTTTAGAATGAAAACCTGTAGTCACCATGCCACTCCAAGACCTGTTGAGCATCCAGATCTAGTCCAACACAAGTTTCCCTGAACTTTTTCAGGTCCATGGAGTGGTCAATGATACCATTGCTTTTGTCAGAAATATCATCAACACTGAAATTAACAGTGCCACTGATAATCCTGTATCCTTTTGAAACTATTACTAGATAAAATGCCTAGATAGTACTTGCTTACATAGTTTTCAATATTTTATGATTAGTGTAGTTTTGGACTTGAGTTGAGATAACAATCAGATCTATATATACAGTATATATAGATAATGTATATGTATGTATGTATCCGTTTTTTTTCTACAGGTATGTGCAGTTTCACAGACAAGAAGAAAAATGCTGACACATTTAATTAACTTTAAAATTCTAACATTAAAATCTGTGTTATATTGCAAAACCTATGACAGCTGTCCTGGAAGATTCTTTACTTACTAAATATCTCAGTATATTATATCGAGTAGTTTAATCCCCTGCCTCACAGCTACATCAGTCCAGGCTTTAATTCCTGGTTGTTTATTTTCTATGTGTTTCTATGTACAGTTTTCACTGTATATGTTTTGTATGTGTGTGTTTATCCACCTCCCCCCATCCCCTGGACCCACCCAACAACATCTCTCATTAACCCCACTACCAACTGAGGGTGCATATCCTGGTCTCATTTATTAAAATAATGGTCACATATACACTTGAATCATGTATCAGACAGTGTGGATAGCAAATAAATTACCAATAATTGGTTAGTAATATCAGGTATGCTGCATGTCACCTTAAATGCTGAAGTTGAGCTTCTAAACTTCCTTGACTGAGTTGTATTCCAGTCACTATCACATAACATCTTGTAATTGAAATAATTTTAATGTTAACTGTGGAATAATGTATGGATGGATGGATGGATGGATGATTTATTTCAGTAATTCCATTCAAAAAGTGAAACTTGTATATTAGATTCATTCATTACACACAGACTGATGTATTTTAAATGTTTATTTCTTTTAATTTTAATGATTATAACTGACAACTAATGAAAGTCCCAAATTCAGTATCTCGGAAAATTAGAATATAAATTAAGACCAATGCAAAAAAAGGATTTTTAGAAATGTTGGCCAGCTGAAAGGTATGAACATGAAAAGTATGAGCATGTACAGCACTCAATATTTAGTTGGGGCTCCTTTGGCCTGGATTACTGCAGCAATGCGTTGTGGCATGGAGTCGATCAGTCTGTGGCACTGCTCAGGTGTTATGAGAGCCCATGTTGCTCTGATAGTGGCCTTCAGCTCTTCTGAAATGTTGGGTCTGGCGTATTGCATCTTCCTCTTCACAATACCCCATAGATTTTCTATGGGGTTAAGGTCAGGCGAGTTTGCTGGCCCAATCAAGAACAGGGATACCATGGTCCTTAAACCAGGTACTGGTAGCGTTGGCACTGTGTGCAGGTGCCAGGTCCTGCTGGAAAATGAAATCTGCATCTCCATAAAGTTCGTCAGCAGCAGGAAGCATGAAGTGCTCTAAAACTTCCTGGCAGACGGCTGCGTTGACCTTGGACCTTAGAAAACACAATGGACCAACACCAGCAGGTGACATGGCACCCCAAACCATCACTGACTGTGGAAACTTTACACTGGACCTCAAGTAACGTGGATTCTGTGCCTCTCCTCTCTTCCTCCAGACTCTGGGACCTTGATTTCCAAAGGAAATGCAAAATTTACTTTCCTCGGAGAACATAACTTTGGACCACTCAGCAGCAGTCCAGTCGAGACACTTCTGACGCTGTCTCTTGTTCAAGAGTGGCTTGACACAAGGAATGCGACAGCTGAAACCCATGTCTTACATACGTCTGTGCGTGGTGGTTCTTGAAGCACTGTTTTGAGTTAATTAGCTGATTAGAGTGTGGCACCAGGTGTCTTCAATATTGAACCTTTTCACAATATTCTAATTTTCCGAGATACTGAATTTGGGACTTTCATTAGTTTTCAGTTATAATCATCAACATTAAAAGAAATAAACATTTGAAATACATCAGTCTGTGTGTAATGAATATGAAATATACAAGTTTCAGTTTTTGAAGGGAATTGCTAAAATAAATCAACTTTGTCATTATATTCTAATTTTATGACCAGCACCTGTATATATATATATGTGTGTGTGTGTGTATATATATATATATATATATATATATATATATATATATATATATATATATATATATATATATATATATATATATATATTTATTATGTATGTATGTCTGTGTGTTCATACGCAATATATTTTTTCAGTGATGCAAGAATCATAGTTTTGATCTTAACCTGTAAAGATGGTATTTGCAGAAAGAGGTGAAACTATTTCTGGAGGAAATTTTCATGGTGAATATCCAGCAAAAGTAAGTGGAGGTCTGGTAATGAATATGTGGCAAAACTGAATGTATTTGAAATACTGGTGTTATAATTTAGGAGTTCTTGGAACCTCAGTTTGTAGTGTAATTTTATTTTCATTACAGGTATGCTGCCATTTGTTTAAACTGATCTAATTCTTACAGTCTCACTGACTTAGAATATCTTGTCAAGTGTGGCTTCACATTTATTTAAAAAATTGTTGTTAATAAGTGCAACTCTCAACCCCATATGAAAATATTTGGGAAAGACCTTTATTGCAGTGATGGTTATGCTGGATGTTCAGAGTTAAGGAAGGCTTAGCGTTTAGCAAAAGGTGTCTTCTACTCGAGCTGGTAAAGATTAAAGCTGCTTCAATTGAGGAGACATTCACTGTTTGGTATTACAATACAGAAACTGAGAAATTTATCTTCATGTACTTCAGTATTTATGTAGTGTGAAACACCATCTTTTGCACGTACTGTAGGACACGAGAAGGCAGATACAGGTGAGTTACTGTTGAATGTAAGAGCCGGTTCAGGACCAAGCAAATTAGAGATATGGTTAAGTATGCACAGCAGAGCTCCATAGTGACTTAGGGCTGAGAAACAAAGTGAAAGATCTGTCCTGTAAAATAGATGTTAAGAGACATTCCACACAAGTTTAGGCAGAGGAGATCCTGTCTTATTAATACATTGAAATTTAAATTTTGAATGTACAGAAACATTAAACTATGGTAGATTGCATGATACTTTTGACTATTCAAAAAATTTTGATAAGCTGCATGTTGAAATTCTGCAAACAAGAAGTGCACAAAATGTGTAAGGTCTTTTTGGGTGTAGAAATGCTGCTAAGATAGTCTTAGGTGGGGTTCTACATCAGATTAGTGCTACGGTTGTTGATCTATTATTGGCTTACAAAAATCATTTATATTGTACCAAACTGTAAATGTGCCTCTTGCTCTATATTTATTTAACAGGCTCACTTCTTTAGGTTATTTACAGTTGATTCCACAAATACGTTTAATGCAAATAAAAACACTTTTTACATTTTATATTTTATTTTCGAAAAAAGAACATTACAATATTATACTACTCAATCAAGTAAATAATAACATACCGAATATCACCATTTACTTCAAAATCAATCACATGCAGCTACACAATGTCACAACCAGACGATATACAGAGCCAGACATTTTTAGGACTCTAAGTAGCATGTTGTGAGTAGGACAAGTTGTGTGTCAAATGTATAACATACTTGTTGGGCTAAATCTGGAACACATTTCGTTCTTATTTTAAAGAGAAAACAGCATGTGATGCCGTGAGTTTCCTGAGTTTGAATGAACTGTCTATGCGACTTGTTCCTCCTAACACTCTAGTTCTTCTCCCACACCCACAAAGATGTGCTGCTTCTCATCTTTGATTCTTCACATCTTTGAATGATAATTTCAGATTGGATCCTTACGGGGTGTGGGTGTGTGCATTGGTGGTCCCTTTTATGAATTGGCATCGTTGCCAGGGCTGTGTCCTGCCCTGCACCCAGTGTGGCCAGAGTAGGTTCCAGCCCACCACAACACTAAATTAACCAGGTTTGAGAATATTAAATTATTATTTTTAAGGAAGATGAAGTAATTAAAAATAAATAAATAAATGAAAAAGACCTAAAATATATATTCCAGGAGTGCTGCCACTTTTATTGTTTAATTGTTGCTCAAAGCTCATAATCATTTTCGCCTAAGAAAATATGAATTAAGACAAAACATGTTGGAAGTACCGGTAGATAAAATTAACTACTGCCTGCTGTTTATTTAAAATAACACTTACAACTAGGACATTAGTAAGCAGATGACTAAATTCTCCTGAAATGTTAGAAATACCTGAAACAATTGATGTATTTGTGTATTGTAAAGTACAATGTTGCGGTCTATCATGTCTTGCCATTCCAGTTGAAGACTAATTGATGAGCTATGGCAGACTGAATGCTGTCTTTCTATCAATGCATGTTTTATGAAAAAAATGCAATCTTTAGAAATTAGTCTAAGAACATCCAACATGTCTAAAGTTAGCACCAAATTTGTTGAGTGTCATATTTCTGAGCTAGTTTTTGTGTGCAAATAGTCCATGAAATCCTGTGAGGAAGGTTGGTAATACAGTGGTGGTGTCCAGTTCTGTACCATATACATTTCTTGCAGGCACTCGACTACCTTGCAATTGGAGTGCATGAACTCGCTTCCCTTAGTGAGAGGAGGATTGAACGTCTCTGTAATCCTTCACTGAGTGAGCTTCCTGCATTCTTGGTCAACGAAGGAGGCCTGAACTCTGGTTTTATGATTGCTCATTGCACTGCAGCTGCCCTGGGTAAGCAATAGTCTATGAAATGTTAATGAAGAAGAAAAAATGGCTGTTACAGTTGTATATCTCCCAAGTAATCACTTTCTGAAATAAAGTTCTTTACTTTATAACGCTATAAAATATAGAATAGACATTGAATAGAAAAATGGCATGTTTTACCACGGGGCTGGGGTCAAAATTCACTGTTTGTATATCTCCATGGTTGGAAAAACAAGCAGCTCTTAGATGAAGTAAACATCCACCAGATCCAAGTCAACTGGCTATCCTGTCGGTTCTATTCTAACGACACACAGACGCAACTGTTTAGGCAAGGATCCAAAAACTGATGATGAAATGTGAAGTGATGAAATTAGTTTCGTTCTTGGGTGTCCCAGAAACGACAACATTTTGATTGCCTGCTGGGAAAGTATGTCTTGTAGTTGTGAGAAATTGAATATTTAAAGTTACAGCACCCGAAGAAACCAAATGTAGTTAAAAGCTGTAATTATGGTACCCCTAATTATAATGGAAAGTGTACAATAAACAGTTAAGCTTCTTTCACTCCAACATGAGCAGCTTTATAAAGAACAGTGTATGTTAAAACAAAGGGTCCTCAACCCGATTTTAAATAAGATCAGTGGGATATTCCTCATATTTTCTGGCAGAGCAGGCTAAACTACAAGTGTCTTGTAACTAGTCTGTTACCTTTTATCCTTGCTTGAAAAGGGACATTTTCATTATACATTTTTGTGTGTATTTGTGTTGTGTTTGATTAATGTAAGCTACTTAGTTTTCTATCTCCTAGTAGACTTCACCACAGAAATGTGGTTCCTGTTTTCTCACTGATGTAAAAGTGCGATATTTTTGGACATTTACTAAAATCTATGTTTTCTTTTAACAGTTTCAGAAAATAAAGTTTTGTGTCACCCTTCTTCTGTTGACTCCTTGTCCACCAGTGCTGCCACTGAGGATCACGTGTCAATGGGAGGCTGGGCAGCTCGAAAAGCCCTCAAAGTGGTGGAGCATGTGGAGCAAGGTATAACTGGGCCTAGCCTGGCTATCTATCGGTGTGTGTGTGTGTGTGTGTGTGTGTTGTGCAACGTTTGGTAAACATTACCGTCCTATGACATTCAGCAAATGACAGACGGTTGTGCAGCACCTAACAGGGCAAACATTCATTTTCAAACCTACTTAGAAGCTCTGTATTGCTGGAGTAAGTTGTTGTTTTTTTCAAAAAAGAGGAGTAGGTGTTCATTAAATCCATGTGCCAAGGTGGTCTGTTTTTTGTCAATATTTTTTTTTTTCTTTTACAAATGGAGAAAAAGTTCTTTCTGTTGTATATAAATAAACTTACATCGATATAAGGTGACCAATGAAAATGAGTGAGGAGATAGAAACAGTAGCTGGTTCTAAATCTTAGCTCTTATGATATTTCTGAAGTCTGATCACTAGCACGAATATTATATAGAGTTAACATTTTTCACTGGTCACCCTATCAATATAAAAGTAAGAAAGAAGAAAACATTTTGCTTCGTGCAGACAAAGTAAAAGTCATTGCTCTTAAGTGGCATGTGTGGCATGAATGGGTGAATTGACATTTTGATATACTGCTAGTGAAAACAGACTTTGTTTTTATTTGCATGAAAATAGAGCATGTTAATGGACTAAAGTAGCAACTTGGCCTCTGTTTAATTGAATTACTAATTTATGTTTATCTCCTCCAAGACCTCACAATGAAGGAGACAAGAAAAACAAACATCGTGAAACCTCTTTGTGAAACCCTCTGTGATCAAACGTTTTTCTACAAAACCAGTAGAGTGGAAATCTACAGAGAGGCCAAGACTCCATACAGTCCGTGTTTATCGTACGGTTGTTTAGCTAGTGAGCCACGCTTCCTACACGTTTACTACACACCGCAGTATCTGCCATCTTTTCTTGGAAGGGCTGTTCAGACTGCACTAAGACGGAGCCCTGCATTTCACCGCTTATACAGATTTAGAAGGGATTTATAGAATTGTAGTACTTTAGGGCACCTAACAAACATGCAGTACATTTTCACATTTGGAAGCGAAGGTCTGTAATGAATGAATGAATGAATGAATGAAAATGAATCGCGTATCGTAAAATTGCTTTTTATCCCTAAGCTTTCGACTTCTATCAGGAATCCTCATCAGAGGAACCTGATTAGACTTACAGGAATCCATGGCAATATCTAGCAAATAAGGAGTGGTGGGTAAGTGGATGTTAGATAGGGATTGATGAGGTAGGGTTCAGAGGGTGTTGGTCATATAGTTCTTCTTTTCAAGCCTGCGTATGCTGGGTTCATGTCCGAATGTCTGTTAATGGCATTTTCATTGGATAAGCCGTATTTCCGCCAGTTCTCTGGCACTTGTAGTGTTAGCCTTGAATTTTACTAGCCCCGAGTCCTATTTAAATGTTGAACTAGTTGAACTTGTATGTGTGTAAATCGGAGACCGTGGGTCCTTTCTTCTTCTCTACAGCTAGACATGAATCACATGGTATGCCGTAAACCGCATTCTGTGTCTCTACAGATGATTTCTTCCTTTCATCATTAAAAAGGGATGTGCACAGAGTGTTTGTAGGCTTGTGCGCTACTTTGATGCCTGATCTGGACAGGATGCTTTAACTTTATAAAGTGATAGTTATCAGAAACCAGAATATTTAAAGTGTTTAGTTGAAGGGACAGTAGTTATATTAATGCTATTCTTTCTGCTGCTTTTTATTTTTTATTTTTTGCTGTGCAGAGTGGCATACTGTACATGTTTGTAAGGGTGACCTTGAGTATAGTCAAATCTTCTCCCACCCCCCAACTGGTCATGTCTGTTTTTCAGCTCCCTTTAATTAATTTTCTGAACTTTATTTAGAAGTACTGTTACAGAGGAGTTGGTCATTAAAAACAAATGAACTGGTACCAGGGTTCACGAGTGCTGATTGTCTTATTTATGCACAGTTAATGGATACAGTGTTTAAACCATTTATCAGCAAATACCTGTAGCATTATTTAAAAAAGTTAGTTTGTAAATGCTAGTACTCTGCAGATTTTTTTATGGTTAAGGAAATAATTAACATGTAAAGCTACAAAGAAACTAATAAGAGTAGTAAAAAAAAAACCGTAATGGCATTTGGCCTATCGAAGAATACATGTAAACGCTTTTCTGTACTACAGCTTGTTATATTAAACTACTAAATATGTGAGTGATAATACAACTTACAGTATGTGTTTAAATTTTCCAGAATCCATTGTCCTCTTTAAAATAAACCATCTTCCCTTTCAATTTTCCATGAACACCCTTGCTGTGAAGTATTTCTCCATTCTGCTGATGGCTTATTTTTTTTTTTTTTTTGAGAGCTTGTGCTATTTTAATTTTCAAAGACAAGAACACATTTGATGTTTAATATATACAAGGACTAATAATGTGTTTTTTTTGTTTTTAAGTTCTTTCTATAGAGCTGCTTGCAGCTTGTCAAGGGATTGAATTTTTACGCCCCTTAAGGACAACCACCCCACTGGAAAAGGTCTATGAACTTGTGCGCTCCTCTGTCAAGTAAGTTAAACAGAAATCCCATGCTTTGTCATTATTTACAAGTTAATGTTTTGCTAATGTCCTGCTGCACTTCTGTTTCAGGCCATGGATTAAAGACCGTTACATGGCTCCAGACATTGAAACTGTTCATCGTCTGCTGCTGGATCAAAAGGCAAGTGACTGTTTGACAGTAAATAATAAATTATACATGCTGGATTGTCAATAAATTGCACAGCTAGACATATTCTGTAACTGTATAAAGTGAAGGAAAACACTAAATATTACAATTAGTCCTTTATTGAAATATTCATATCTGTTTCTTCTATTTGCAGTTTCACAGACAAGAAGAAAAGTGTTGACACATATTTGATTAGCTTTAATATTCTATCATTAAACTCTGTGTTACAGTATATTGCAAAACCTGTGACAGCTGTCCTGGAAGATTCTTTACTTACTAAATATCTCAGTATATTATATCGAGTAGTTTAATCCCCTGCCTCACAGCTACATTAATTCCTGGTTGTTTATTGTCTATGTGGAATTTAAATGTTTTCACTGTATACGTTGCGTGTGTGTGTGGTGTGTGTTTATCCACCTCCCACCACCTGAATCCACCCAGCAACCTCCCTCATTAGCCCCACCACCAACTGAGGGTGCATATCCTGGTCTTGTTTATTAAAATAATGGTCACATATACACTTGAATCATGTATCAGACAGTGTGGATAGCAAATAAATTACCAATAATTGGTTAGTAATATCAGGTATGCTGCATGTCACCTTAAATGCTGCAGTTGGTTTCAGCATAGTCTATTGATACGCATTTAATTGTGTGACCGATCAACATTTTTGGCATTAGTTCATTTGACTTCATTGTTTCTGGGTGCTAGGATTGCCTGTGTACTCATTTGTTGTGTTGATAACCCTTCATGATGAAATTGTTCAATAAGATTTGGACATAATATGTCTTCTTTAATTGGGAACATAAAGTGAGAAAAACGTTAAAATTTATAAGAGCTGAGAGAGCAAGAACTGTGTCTGTCAAAAGCATTCACACGAATGAGAGGTGAGAGTACTGTGTGCATGGTTGAATAAAGTTGAGAGGAGGGAGTGAGTCTCTTGAAAAAAGTCATCTCGTCCCAGGATTTTTTTTATATAATAGAGATATATAGATTATAGATATAGATAGATAGGCATTTATATATAAATCTATATACTGTATATTTGTTTCATTCCAGGTGTGGAAAGTTGCATTTCCCTATATAGAAAAATATAAAATGGAGCATATCCCCGAGTCGAGACCTGGATCTCCCACCGCCTTTGTCCTGGATTCTCCAGCATCACCCAGAAAGCGTGTCCGTCACGAGTAGACAGATCTTGGACTCTACTATCCATATTTACTCTCCAAATTCACCTGTTCAACTTGTACTTGTACTGTAGTATAACTGTGATGATTGGAGTGATTTAAAATAAGGGATATTTTTGAATATTATTAAATTTACTGTCAAAGGAAAAACTGTGGTTTCTCTTCTACCTCAGCATATGGATGGTCTGAAAGCACATGCCTTAAAAATGAATCAAAATTAAAAAGGTACAGTTCATTATGAACTTTAAAATTAGCTGTTTTGACATTCATGTTTAAACCTGTTTATTTGTGAAAGAGTATGTGAATGATTAACGTCATTTAACGTTTATGAGCCTACTAGTTGTTTTTGCAACTTAAAAGAATTAAGAAGGTCAAGTTGGAATTTCAGTGTCATGTTTACATGCTGGTGGTCCTGTGAACTTTGCCTCCAGCAGAGTGCTTTACTCTTGGTAAATTTGTGGAAAAGGAAAAATTTAAATAAATTACAAAACTGTACTGGTGACTGCATCGGTTTGTCCTTAGGCATTAAGGTGGTGGGATAAACAAAAAGTCAAGAGCAAGAAGATGATGATTCTGTATTCTGCTTACACTAAATATTGCCGAACATGTGCAAACAAAAAAAAAAAAAAATCTTGCAGTTGTAATGTCTGCCCAAATTGTTTGGAAAGAAACATAAAACCAGATTTAACTTTGCTTTTCTGTGACCTGAAGCAATGTGGTGGCTTAAAGAAGATGGTACTGTGGAAATGTTCAAAAAAAATCTTGAAATATGGTGCTGTAAATAAGAGTAGAAATGTATTCTTGAAAACAGTGTTCGGGTTTAAACCGCGTACATCATCATAATGCCAAACAGAAATGTCCAAATGTGATTACTAGTGTTGATTTACTTACCGGTTCATTGTTCTTCCTTGCGTTGGCCCATTTTATATAAACATGAAGAATGGAAACGCATGTAAACAGACATGACAAAGTTGCATAATAGATGGAGAACTTTACAAAAACTCAACAAAAACAAAATAAATTGGTGGTTGGAAATCAGAATCTGCTGTCACTTGCATTCCTCCAGATTAGACCTAAATAACCTGACATTTTGCAGATACTGTATGAATTTTATTAACAAAAAAGTTTTTATTCCAGATGACACCTTATTATTATTATTAGAAAAATCGCATTCTATAATTTTGAATATTGAGAAGGTGAACAGTAACGGTGAACACACTATGAGAATCAGCGCAGTAGCTGTGCAGAGTGACTTATAAAAATCACTTTTGCATAAGTAACAATAGTAATGCAATAAAAATATCTCAAGGCTGTTTAAAAGATGCACAAAGCTCTGCTCTATTTATTTTTGATAAACCTCAAGTAAATTTAGGGAAATAACACTTAACTGAAATTGGTAGCAAAAAATACTGTTTAAAGTGTTACCAGGCACAGATCACTACACTTACTGCAGGGCTGTAGAGCTCACCTCCGGCCCAGTCGATTACGTCAAAGCGTGGGAAGAGGATTCTGCTTTCAGATGTTGCACATTTTTTAACTTGCTCTATTGAAATGGCCATGCAGATTGACTACACGTGGTGTTACACTCGCAATAATGTACTGTATAAAGGCCAAGCGCTGCACTTCTTCAGCCAAGTTTCTCAGTTAGGGATGACTCCGTCTGCTGCCCCGTTTTCAGTTCTCCCTCCTTGGTAATGGTTTTGGTTTTCAAATTTATACCAAGTGGTGTAATGAAGAAAACAAGTCACTCATGATGGTACAAAAATGCTGGCAAGCAGAGAATTCATTGAAAAATACAGTATATTTAGCACGAGTGCTTGTTGCTCTGTTTTTAAATTCTGTTGTTATTTGACTTTTGGTCAAGTGATCCCCTCACCCAGATCAATGTGCAGAGGTTAAAGTGACTAAAATGAGCTGCTCCTCTGCTCTGCAACCCTCGGTTACACGTGTACAATCTTTACATAAACTCTTCTAACCAAGGGCTCCTATAAAGAGTGGCAAAGAGATTGGAGAAAGTAAAATTTCAAAATTCAATTTGAAGAATTATGTTAAAATAGAACACCTACTGCCTAATCATTTTACATTTTCAGTTTAAATACTGAAATTTTCGGTGGCTGGAAATCAGAATCCGCTCTCACTTGCATTCCTCCAGATTAGACCTAAATAACCTGACATTTTACAGATATTGTTTGAATTTTATTAACAAAAATGTTTTAACCCAGATGACACCTTTAATATCTGTAGTAATAAATCTTCAGCTTTTCAAAACAAAGTACATTATCTTGTAAAAAAAAGTGGAAGAGTAAGGGTCAGGGAAATCTAACATCAGCAGCTAACTTTGTTAATGAATGATTACATTAATAATTGTTAACTTGCACAAAGACCAGACAGGAAACTGTACTGTACTTGAAATGTATTCTTGTTTTTGGCACATTTACTTTCAAGTCAGCAATCAACCTTATTTCACATAATCTCTGGCCTACGACAGGGGTGTAAATTTTAATTTGTTATTCTCCTGCAGCCTTTGTTTTTTCATCCATCCATTATCTAACCCGCTATATCCTAACTACAGGGTCACGGGGGTCTGCTGTAGCCAATCCCAGCCAACACAGGGCACAAAGCAGGAAACAAACCACCACAGGGCACATACACACCCACACACCAAGCATAATTTAGGATCGCCAATGCACCTAACCTGCATGTCCTTGGACTGTGGGAGGAAACCCACGCAGACATGGGGAGAACATGCAAACTTCACGCAGGGAGGACCCGGGAAGCGAACCCAGGTCTCTTTACTGCGAGGCAGCAGAGCTACCACTGCGTCACCGTCATTACATTTGTTTACACTCAGATTAAGTTGGTAAACACATTATATCTGAAAAACACTTTTTGTAATGTACCATAATCCAGATTACAACATGTGAATGTCAGGTTGTATAATAGCTCAGCTGAGCTTCACACTAGTAGTAACACAACTATGCACTGGGCTTTATTCTTACATCAGAGAAGTACTTAATTATGACTTGTTTGTGAAATGGGACATTTGAACTTGCTGGATTTTTTTTTTCATTACAATTTTAATTTATTAGGAGTCGGAGTCCAACCCCGACTCCAGGTATCCAAAATTGTCTCAGACTCTGACTCCACAGCCCTGGTTTTAATAATAATAAAAATATGGTCATGTAGACTACGCTCATAAAGTATTCTGACAAGTAATTCCTTTCATTTTTTTTTTCTAATCAAGCTTTTGCTTAAGGTAAGACATGTTTGTGTATGTGAAAGCTGCAGAGTAAAGCTGACTTTTCTCTAGAGAAATTCAATGAATGCCCTAGGTATTTATTAGTCTTTTCTGATGCTAACAAAGGAGACCCGACGCTTAATCAGCAAACCCAGGTCTCCTTCCTGCGAGGCAGCAGCGCTACCACTGCAACGCCATGCCACCCTTGTTTTTTCATGATTGTTGAAATATTTTTATTCAGTGTAGTTTATGCTGTGTTTATGTTATTCCATTCATTTAATTCTGTAAAGTGTGTTAGGTCACCTCTTTTGTGACAAGTACTACAGAAAAAGATGTAGAATTGATCAGAATATTGTGATAAATCTTTCCATTACTAATATGATTTGTGCTACAGTATACTTACTGACCCCTTTGGTTTTTTTTTTATCTTTGTTATACACAAACAGCTCTTTATCACTTTTAAAAAGAGATAATGTGAAAGATATTAAAAAACTTACACATCATAAGCTTCAGGGCAATGTTAAATGTGTCCTAATGCATCTATGTATTAAATTATCAGAAATGAAAGCACAATCTGGATGAGTCCCTGCTAGTTTGTTTCAGGTCAAGTATCAAAAGATGTCTGATGTCCGAGTATTAAGTCAAGGAACAAACAGGTACTTGCTGTTTGGTAACATATCACGATGCAAAATGTTCAAAATCTCAATGGCAGCAAACAGCCAGTAGCGAAATTACTTTCTAATAACCTTATGGGGTACAAAACGTACTGAAAGGATAAAACACATTTGAAATGCTCACCTACAAAAACCGGACCACCACAAGTTCGTGAGCATGAAACTCCTTGGCTAAACATTTCACTTGAAGGGCAACATTTAAGCTGAGAAGGGAGAAAAACGCAACCCTGCACTACTATAGAAGTCCCCACGTAATGTGCAAGCAAGGCCCATGTGCAGCTGCATATGAGAAGAAAAAGAAATTAAGACTGGCCCGCAGCCCCCCATTGCTCCCCAGTGGTCCTATCTGCACTCTGCTTTGTGACTTAATATGATTGGGATAGCCTTCTACTACCCATAGCACTGAAATGAGCAAAGAAAGTTGATGGGCCGATCCTTTAATATGAATCATTTTTCTGTACTGTCATTTACTGATCTAAAATGTCATATCATTCTTGTTTTGACCTGGTGCAACAAACAGGACTGATCATGTCTTATGCCCAAGGCTTATTATTCTTGTGACACAGAAATGGACAAACAAGGTTAAAAAAAAAATCAATGTACAGTAATCCCTCCTCGATCGCGGGGGTTACATTCCAGACCCCCCCCGCGATAGGTGAAAATCCGCGAAGTAGAAACCATATGTTTGTATGGTTATTTTTATATATTTTAAGCTCTTAGAAACTCTCCCACACTGTTTATAAATATTCTCCACACAGTTATATAGTAAACCCTCGTTTATCTGTCTGGTGCGAATCAACCGATATAAATGAATTTCCTAGAAGTACAATTCTTTATTTATAAATCTAATATTTTCGCAGTTAGAGCATTGAAAACCTGTTTACGACCTTCTAAATA
Organism: Polypterus senegalus; assembly: GCF_016835505.1. Classification (NCBI taxonomy): domain Eukaryota; kingdom Metazoa; phylum Chordata; class Cladistia; order Polypteriformes; family Polypteridae; genus Polypterus; species Polypterus senegalus. Next base: position 72,174,495 of record NC_053161.1, read on the forward strand.
TGTTTTTTTAACATTATTAGAGCCCTCTAGACATGAAATAACACCCTTTAGTCAAAATATTAAACTGTGCTCCATTACAAGACAGAGATGACAGTTCTTTCTCACAATTAAAAGAAAGCAAACATATCTTATCTTCAAAGGAGCGCCGTCATAAAGGAGCGTCAGGAGCAGAGAATGTCAGAGAGAGCGCTCGCTAAGAAAAGCAAACAATCAAAAAATCAATACGTGCTTGTAAGTATGCAGAAGCACTGCGATAAAGCGGCATTTTGTAGAGGAGCGTCCATATCTTCTAGGCAAACAGCCCCTCTGCTCACACCCCCTCCATCAGGCAGAGAGAGTGAGAGAGAGAGGTAGAGAGAAGCAAACAATCAAGCACCGCGCGGGAAGCACATTGTATATCATTGAGGAGTTTTATTTAATATGTAATACATGCTCTGATTAGGTAGCTTCTAAGCCATCCGCCAATAGCGTCCCTTGTATGAAATCAACTGAGCAAACAAACTGAGGAAGCATGTACCATAAATTAAAAGACCCATTGTCCGCAGAAATCCGCGAACCAGCGAAAAATCCGTGATATATATTTAGATGTGCTTACATTTAAAATCCGCGATAGAGTGAAGCCGCGAAAGTCGAAGCGCGATATAGCGAGGGATTACTGTAGATTTTTATATGCTATGTCAACTTTCAAATTTAACCTTAAAAAAAAAATCAAACACACAATTTAATCCAAAAATGAAAAAAAAAAACAGTTTGAAAAAAATGAGCTTTTTACACCCAGATGGCTACAACAATAATCACACAGTTTTATTTGAAGTGTATAATCACATTTTTTAGCTTTTAACACACATCCTCCCCATTATTCAAGTCAACAATTATAATTTCATGTACTGTAAAGTGTTGGTTTTTTTTTTTCCTCCATCAGGATGAACGTTTAGTAGTCCGCTGTCCTGTTGTTTTCATACACTATCGCACCTTTCACAAGCACATACTTGACAAGTTCTTGGTGGCCTCCAAACTGATAAATAAGGTGTTCCCATCTAGAATATTAAAGAGAATATGAGAATGCAAGCAGTGGTCTTTAGACCGGTTTTCTTTAGAAAACAATTTAAAAAAGGAAAAGGACAGAACATGTTAATAAACTATGCTTCCTTCTTATGTAATAAGAGTTTAACTGAAAATTTTGTAAATCTAACAGTTCATTGCTTTAACAAACTAGTTACATTTCTGTTTCTATTTGTATAAATGAAAAGTAAAATGAGCACAATGGGCCTTCCAGCACAGTTAGTCATGTAATGATGATGCAGTCGTCATCGGTTATGACAGCCTTGCCCTTTTCAGTAATAAAACATTGAATCCCTTCACAAGCAACCTTTTGTGCTTTTGTCCCCTGAGGTGAATGAATTACCCGAGTTAAAATACAATAAACAACTGTAAATGTAGGGTAAGATCTTTCAGGATGTCACTTCCACACTACTGTAAACTGTAAAACACAACTTTAAGTATACCAATGGTGTCTTTACAGAAAGGGTTCAAGCTAAACATGTTAATCTCAATGAAGCAATAAATTATTTGTATGAAGAACAACATTTGGGGGATTTGACATGGAGTTTCAAAATAAGTAATTATTTGGATTCAAGAGGAGTGGCCATCTGAAGACTTGGTATGCTGCAGTACCATAATAACAATATTTGAATATCACACTAGTCTGAACCAACATCCTCCCAAACACACACACACAATGTGTGTACTTTATGGATTTCGGTGTGATGAATCCATTTCTAAAATTGAAAATTCTCTACCAAAAACCGATTCCACAAGATATAACTGAAAAACGTTTTGAATAAAAAAATTGAAGTTTTACTAAAAACACGTTACGTTTGTTTAATGGCATCAGCATTTTCACAATATTATTCAAAGTATTTTTTGAGCTGAAATATGTCAGTCGTCTTCTATCTTAATGATGCAAACCACCCAAAATCAAGTATTTGCTACAAAGTTTTTTCCCCTCAATCAGTATTTTTTTTTTCAACTCTCTTATTGCTTCAAAATAGCCAGGAATATATATTTGAAAGGTTAGAAAGATGTCATTTTATTATGAAGAAGAGATCCAGTTGTCGTTTAAATGGTTCTTACAGAAATATGCAAAGTCAGATTGAACCATCCATTTCCTTGAGCAGATAAATAAGCGAAATGTACAACAATATACATTTTTACTTTACCGTAACAAAACAAAAAAAAAAAAAAAGAAAAAAGGACATGCTATAATTTTCTCTGGAATACAAAGGCAGAAAACTACAAGGAACTATATGGGGAGCTTTACTCCTCCGACCTAGCATTTGGGTGCAATATGCCTTTAAAAATCCATTTCCTACAATCTTATTTGGATTATTTCTCCCTGAAAACGTGGGAGAGGTCTCTGCTGAACACTAGGAGAGGTTAAAACAAATGTGTATTTTATAATGTTTCAAGTATAAATAATTAACATATATGTTTTCTCTCCATTTTTTTTTTATTTTAAACCTCCACCTCTCAAAACTGGATGTGGTAGAGAAAACTTGGCAGATTTGGATTCAACACCCTCAAACCTATAAAGTGCACCTACAATATTTGACTGGAGCAGCATCATCAGAGCAAGGAACATATTTAAATTTCACAATTCAGCATAATACCTTGAAGACTGGAGGATGACAAAATCTCCATTCTTGCCCACCTCGAGGGAGCCATGAGTATGGGATTTTCCCAAAGCGTATGCTGCATTAATAGTAGAAGCAGCTAATGCCTCACTCATAGACATCTTCATATTCACACAGGCCAGATGCATGACCATGGGCTGGATAAGACAAATGGCAACACAGAAGAAACAGTTAGCAGTATTCACATTGTTACAAACTGTTAAAATCGCTTAAGCAATCCATGCATGCCACAATGAAGAAATTTACTCTTACACACTCTTAATGTGTGCAAACCAGCAATCAGAACATCAAGCTGAAGGCAATTCATTAGCAGTTATCATCTGCATTATCTTTTTCGGAAAAAACTCACAAACAACTTGTGACAAGATTCTCTGTTTTTTTCGTCAGAATCTTGGCATCTTCAAGAAATGTAAAGCCGACTTCAAGAGCATGGGCTGCCAGTTATGTCACCTGCATACAGCCCTGTGAGCTCTGTGTTGCTGCTTTGTTTAGGTTTTGCAGCAGTCCCATGTCTTCAGTTAAACCTCCGCCAAAGCTGTCTCTTTTGTCTATCATGGGGGCAACCACAAAAGACCTACTCTGTTGTAGTATTCTGTTGAAGAGACTAGCCAACATGTTTTAGTGATCAATTTCATAGCAAATCTGGTGAATTTCTGTCTAACTGATATTGGCCATTACGTTTGTAAATCTGCCACTTGTAACCCACTTGTTTTTTGTTCTGAGCTCTTCGCTTGGAGCGATCAGTTGTGTACCCTTGTCCTATTACACTTGTCCCCAAATAGCTTACAGACTGATGTTACTCATTTATGTTGACCTCTTTTTTTTAATTTTAGTATCTTTGGATACAAGTGCCTGCCAAGCAAATAAACGTAAATCTAAACCAGTTTGAGGAGACAAAATTATATTAAAACGGTTTAGTATCCATAACCCGGTAACCACTTGATATTTCAAATTTTAATACGTGAAAATTGCACATTTGTGAACTCATATGTTAGCTCTGTATGTGATTTAATACAAATAAAGGATGTTTTAAAAGTATCTGACCATATATGATGAGCAAAAGGAAAGGAGACAATTAAAAGAATACCCAGCATTTGCTGTATTATAATGTTTAAAGATTAAAAGTCTTCGTACTCAAATGTATCATCTTGGTGACATATTCTAAAAATGTCATCAAAAAAGGCAGTTCCCAGCATTAGGTCAAACAGAAAGGAGTACCTGGCTCTCATGTCTTCTCTTGCGTTTTCAGATTTGCCCAAGAAACTGTGACCACTTAGCACCATCTGTCTCATGGGCCAATATGGCTACAAAGATTTCAACTACACAGTTCAGCAAGACATTTATTTTGCACAAACAAATACTATATATGAGCCAAAAAAAAAAAAAAACACAGGATAAAATATACTTGTATTAGGTGCACACATATTTTGAAATACTAACTACACATTATATAACAATCGGGACGTACTACTATAAAATGTCAAAGCAAGTGAATTGTTCTGCATATGAGCAAACATACCTCAGTAAATATACTGTGTGATTATCTGGGGTAACACACAAAAATGGTGAACTAATATGTCTAATATGATCATGCACATCATGGAAAGATTTTCAGCTAAATGGGAGCTCACTGTAAACCGAAATTTACTGAAACTGTTTCATCAATCTTTAGAGCTGTGAGGGGCCAGATCAGGCGACTACCACAGAATAAAACTTCAGCAAACTGCAGCACTCGCTCTCTTAGTCACTCGTGTGAGTTTTTGGTTAATAATGAACCTGGATTGAACAATCATGGGAAGACTTATAGTTGTAAAAGATGACTTCAGGTCCTGTATGACAGTAAGTGACAGCAATACAGCTTTAACATTTTGATGTGAAGAAACCATCTATTAAGATGTCTTTACTTAAGAACTTCTAGTCAAAATCACAACTTCAGGAGTGTAACAGCAACATAATTTTACCACTTTAATGTTTAATGTACAACTCATTTATCTTGAGAGAGAGCTTCTCAACATTATAAAATGTTCTGTTTTGGAAATGTTTCGAGTCCAGCTGGAAAGTGCACCTATGCGCCATAGTGTCCATCAGCCGCGTAGCCATGCCAAGCCCACCTGCTTTGCACTTGGGCCTACACAATTCGAAAATATATTGAACTAAAACTCGAAACTCTTAATTTCCAATCTCCCAATCTGAAAATGGAAATAAAATGTGCCCTGAGCTCAAAATTCCTACTCACAAATTTGAGTGTGGTCCCTCAAGTCCAAGTTTGGGCGCGCCCCTCTGAGCTCTGCACTCCAGTGATGTTGCAGCTCTGAAATATGGCCAAACTGGTGGCAAGTGGCATCTTGGCAGCTGCACGCTTGACTTTTCTCAGTTCATGGGCAGTTATTTTGCGCCTTGGTTTTTCCATACGCTTCTTGCGACCCTGTTGACTATTTTGAATGAAACGCTTGATTGTTCGATGATCACGCTTCAGAAGCTTTGCAATTTTAAGAGTGCTGCATACCTCCTCTGCAAGATATCTTACTATTTTTGACTTTTCTGAGCCTGTCAAGTCCTTCTTTTGACCCATTTTGCCAAAGGAAAGGAAGTTGCCTAATAATTATGCACACCTGATATAGGGTGTTGATGTCATTAGACCACACCCCTTCTCATTACAGAGATGCACATCACCTAATATGCTTAATTGGTAGTAGGCTTTCGAGCCTATACAGCTTGGAGTAAGACAACATGCATAAAGAGGATGATGTGGACAAAATACTCATTTGCCTAATAATTCTGCACTCCCTGTAAAGGTAAATGGTAACATTTCCAGAATGAACAGTAACAGACTAACCAATGTTAGTTTACTGTTCATAGATTACGCTCAGTGGTTTCATTGTGTATTTTTTATTTGTAGCTTTCAAGAAGAAATATACTCTTGGCTTCAATCAATAGTACTAAGAAATATTTTTAGAAACGACAACAATTCTTTTTGCACTTTCCTTGCTCCTTGACGACTTCTTCTATCCAGACTATAGCACTGCTAGTTAGCATTTTTGCTGAACCACTAGCTTTCACATTTCATTTCCCACTTGGGAATCACTGTTAAGCCAATTACGAATTCCGACTTCCCAGCTCCACTGTATGACAAATGCAGAATTAATTTTTTGTTAAAAAAAAAAAACAAAACTGCCATATACAAATGTCCTGGGTATGACGTTACACTGCATCCGGCCCCGCAAGTGGTCTTGCAACTTGCAGGGGAATCATGGGGGTTGGTAGCAGGATTTGCACTCCACCCACTATAAAAAAAACGACAGACAGGACTCCTTTAATGGGGTCAGGCCTGCTGGGGATAAGAACTGGTGTGGTACTGAGGCCACTGCACTGTGTTTCGTCATGTGGTGGATGCAGCAATGCGTTGCATGCTCCCTGACCTGACATACAAATGCATTTATTCGATCTGAAGATGCCACTTGGTGATGATTGGTCTGATTATTGATTGGTGGAGCAATTTGCAAATACGATCACGGAGCAGCATTTTCGTTATTTTACTACTAGTGTTCTAAGCAAAAGAAGCAGTTAATAGCGTAATGTTAAAATATGGTTAAACAAAGTAGTTTGCTTACTTCTCTTGCAGCAAAAAAAGACGCAATGACGAGGATGAAGGTGATTCAGTACAAGGTTAGTTGTTGTTAATTTCATCAGTGGACCCTGTGTTAGGCCCTCAAACACAAAATACGGAAATGGTGAATGCCTCTGCTAATTTCACACAGTCAACAAGTGGCATGTCCAGAGAAGATTAACATTTTTCAATTACGCATGAGCGCCTTATGACACATCCACTATAGATTAGCCCACGACACAGCCAAAATCAATTCATCCTCAGTCAGAAAAGTTGCAGGCAAAAATAGGGGTCTTTCTGGTTAGTGTGGCACAGTGGTTAAAGATTTGGACTTCAGACCTTGGAGGCTACGGGCTCAGCTCCCACTGCTGATGTGTGACCATGAGCAAGTCAATTCACCTGCCTGTGTTCCAAATGGCAAAAACCAAAAGAAATGTGACCAATTGTATCTCAAATGTTGTTAAGTAGCTTTGGATAAAGGTGTCATCCGAATGATGAATTTCAAAGTTTCCCATGCTTGGAGTACAGCACTTCAAAAGATGCCTTATTTTGTAAGGTATGACACCACTTTCCTGAATCGTCTCCCGAGGATCGATTCATAAAAATTAGCTGTAGAGACCGAAAACATCTTTCACGCCGGCTAGTAGCAAGACACTCGGGCACAGGGCAGAATGGATGGCTACAAGCAATGTCACGAAAGTCAAAGAAATATTGTTACTCATCTGAGCAGGTCAGCTTATGAAAGGAATGGAGAGAACATAAAACTCTTTATAGATATTCTATTGTTCTGTGCCAAACAAAATACTGAGTTTTGTGGACATATGTGAGAATGATGGATCATTAAGCACAGGCAATTTTTTGGAATGGTTTACGCCGCTCCTTAAATATAACCCAGAAATAAGATGACAACCGGCCAGATTGCCTAAAAACTACACACATTTGAGCCTGACATACTGAATGAGAATCTTGAAATCTCTGCATCTCTCTTTATCCAATTGCATGATGAACCAAACAAATACTTTTCAGTTTTAGAAGATGAATATAAAGACATGTCAGAAAGGGAACTACTTGCAGTGTAGTAAGACCAATCCACATGAAGGTTCCAGAAAGAATCTTTTTTTTTCTATCTAGATCAGTAACAGACTTCATATAAATAACCATGAATAGATGGTAATAAAAGTTTGTGAAATACCAATGGGTTCCTAATTCTAAAATGACTCTTGATAGATACAAAAATACAGGTCAAGCCCATGTTTTTTATTCTGTTAGTGTAACATCAAAATATTAAAGATTTCTTTTTTCCTTCTTTTTAGTACTAGGGTGTTGTACCATGCTAGCCATTATGAATGTAGTGAAAAGCAAAATGAAACCTTTTATTGGCTAACTAAAGTAGAAAGATTACAATATGTAAGCTTTTGAGGCAACTCAAGATCTTGCCTGAAGAAGGGGCCGGAGTTGCCTCGAAAGCTTGCATATTGTAATCTTTTTAGTTAGCCAATAAAAGGGCTCATTTTGCTTTCCTTCTTTTTAGGATGTTTTTCAAAGCTCAAAGAACGAACTTCATATGCAAAGAACCCTTCAATGAATGAAATGGTGGTTTGTCAAGCAATAGTTCTTAAAGGAACCACATAACCAGATAAGAACCATAAAGTGTCATTAAATAACCATTTTGTTTAAGAGTGCATTCAATCATTATGGAATCCACTAAATTTAATTCTGAGAAATAAGTGCAAAAGCATATCTAGGGACTTGGCTGAAACTATACTTGTACTGAGTGCCCAGTCATTGATTGGGCATAAACACAGTAAGTCAGTCTAGGTGAATTTAAAGTCGTCACCTGCCAGCTAAACTTGTGTGTGTTGGGATACTTGAAGAAAATGGGTTGCCTTCATAACAACCAGCAAATACAGAGGGAAGATACAAACTGCACCCAGAGAACTGTGATGGAGCTGTATTAAACACTCTACCACCCAAAGTTATATTTTATACAAGGTTTTGGGAAAAAAAAACCAATTACCAGAGTAATTCCAAAATAGCTTTTTTTTTACTCCTCTGTTATGATTCTGAAACCAATGGCCATAACAGATGAAGCAAAACGATGCTCCTGTCTGCACCGAAAAAAGTGTGAACACTTTAGAAGGAGGAGAACAAAAAAAGTGGGGAACATAGTTATAGGCCTGAACTGGCTCACTGACAGAATTTTGTTTCTAGGAGAAACGTTGAGATTTATCTAAATTCATGCCATGTTTATACAAAAGGCACCATCAGGACCACTAAAACAATAAAGCAAATGCTATAGAGACACTTGGAAACTTTAGACAGGAGCAGAAGATACCCACTGCCTTATTTACATACTTACCATTGAAAAACAATAGGCATTGGGATTGAAATCACTACCCAAAGCAACAATAACACCTGCATTCAGCATGTCTCTGGCTCTGGGCTGCTTTAACCTAAACAGAAAACACACACCACTTATTTAAAATGCACTCTTTTTGGAAAAGAATACAGTTCAATGGTATATAAGAATTACACTTTTTTAGGTCATTTGTAGACATACAATATCTTTTTACAATTAGAGCAAAGGCAGGTTAAATGATTGGACTAGCAACTCATTCATTGATACATTCATTATTTAAGGTGCATTAGAAGGTTGTAATATCATAGGCAACTGGAGTATATCCCAATAAAATTCAGGCAGTCGAACTCAGGCCTAGATATAACAATAATATATTGCAGGGTACACATATGAACCACAGGCAGAGCCAGTATTATGCCCCCACCCACCTTCCTCATCGACTAACCCTATAGTTTAGGTTATTCCCCCCACCCAACTAAACATAAATTAGCCTATACTACATATATGCATTTTAATACACATTTCCCTTGATTAAAATATCAGATGATTATAGGTTAACACAGGAAACTCACCAGTGTTATTTAACACTAGAAAAACTCATTTAAAGTATTTGGAAAGCATATGTATGGATAATTATTATACAGCATACATCTGCATAAGACAGTTTATAAAATAAGATTGACTTAAAATTTTGCCAATCACAGCTACTCAAAATAAGTTATGTTCACAGGAGATTATCAACTAGTAACTTACAGAAGTTACTTTAGCACTCCTGTTGAGCTCCAATATATCGATTCATATGATTCACTGAATAGTCATTCAAAGAGAACGAATTGCTCACAAATTGACCATCACTAGTTACTGCTGAACTATGTCTTGTTGAAGGGTAATGTGACCAATGTCTAACCAAACACCAGTTTTAGTTGCAAAATGTGCCACAGTCGGATATTAGCAGTGAAAATTTAATTGATACCCCCAAGGCAAGTGGAAACCCCATGGCTAGCGGTGTCTACTTTACTGATGCATGTGCTAACGCGATTACAAAGTGTGCTTGAAAATCTATAACCACCCAGGTCACAGATTTTCGGATATCCACGAGCCACCAGCTCAATTGGTATTAAACTTTTGTTGCTGCTGCTAAGATATGCAGCTTTGTGGCTCATTGACACAACAGATAACAGTGTGTGGCTGGAATGTGGGATGAAAGATGAGATGTTGGCACTAGTGTGAGGGACGGCCCATGTCTTTACCCAGCTGAGACACCCTTAGAATGAAAGGACTGGAGGAAACAGCATGCACAGGATATGATCTCCCCCAGACTGCTAGATGGTGGTGCCAGGGGGTGTTGCAGGGACTTTGGAGCCCTACTTCATACGGCTTCTACCTCACCCGAAAGTGGTTTTGGACGTGTACAGAAGACTGGAAGTACTCCTTGGTGGAACATAAAAGGAGCTGCCTGCCTCACAAGGCGTTGGGAAGAAGAGGGATGAAGCTTGATGGAGGAGGAAGAGTGAAGGCAAAAGGACACAGTGAGAGATGGAGAGAAAAAGAAAAAAAGTGCTGTGTGCTGTAATTAAACTTCTTTGTACTGTGCTGTGGGTGTGCATTGTGTGCACTGGGTGTGATGAGGATGGACAGGATTAGAAATGAGTACATTAGAGGGTCAGCTCAAGTTGGACGGTTGGGATACAAAGTCAGAGAGGCGAGATTGTGCTGGTTTGGACATGTGCAGAGGAGAGATACTGGGTATATTGGGAGAAGGAAGCTAAGGTTAGAGCTGCCAGGCAAGAGAAAAAGAGGAAAGCCCCATACGAAGGTTTATGGATGTGGTGAGAGAGGACATGCAGGTGATGGATGTAACAGAACAAGATGCAGAGGACAGAAAGATATGGAAGAAGATGATCCGCTGTGGCGACCCCTAATGGGAGCAGCTGAAAGAATAAGTACAGTGCTGTGGGAAACAAAGAAAACATTTCCCACTGAATAAAAGTTTGTGGTGTGCCGAAACTTGTGTCTGCATCTGTCTGTGTCAGGTTTGGGGAGCTGGTGTGCCCAATGCAGGCCATACTAGTAAAGACAGATTCACTAGTGTATTCAGAGACTGGAAACACACATCAAAAATCCAAACTAGATGTGCAAAAAAGCCATTAAAGTTAATATGGCTGGACTTCTTTTTTTAAATCATGCACTATATATATATATATAACTAATAAAAAATAAAAAACATAATACCCACTTGTGATAAATTTAGGCCAAACCTACCCTCGCGCCGTGATACTGATTTACCATAAGACATACATTTTCTATTTTCTTTTTTGTTAGAAAATAGACAATTAGAAATAAATTCCATTTATCTATGCTTACTGTTTGCTTTATCATAGGAGGTTTTTTTTTGTAAACAACTAATGTTGCCCATCTTTAGAAATTAGCTTTATTTTGGATATTGGATGAAGTCTTAGTTTGATCCAATGGGCATTTTCTATACTGTTATTTCAAATTTGCTTAGAAACATTGCATGAAGAAGCTGTGACCTCTAACTGTAAATTATGAGGTTTCATTTTAAATCTTGTTAGCCATGTAAAAAGCCTTATAATCATAAAAGTGTTATATCAAATAAAGATTAATGGATTGGTTGATTGTAGTTCACACCTCTGTCTTAATGTCTTCAAAACCTGTATAGCCTAAACTGAAACTTTATTATGCCTTGCCAACACTTTTTGTTAAGTTAATTAATTTAGAAATTTACCTCATGTGAATAATTTAAGAGGGCATATAGTGAAGATGTGGTAGACTTCTACATGAAAAAATGAGGATCCCCTTCCCATTGAAATGTAAATTTAGAATTCCTGGTATGATAATCACCTTAAGTGTCAAGGAAAGCCATTTTTGTAACACTTTAATAGAGTATAACTGTACAAGTGTGATGGATTAGGTTCTAGTTTAAGACAACACATGCATGCATTCAATGGCCTCAGTTATTTATTTATTTATTTATTTGGTGTGTGTGTTTATTTATTTTTAATTATTTCTTTCAATGTTAAATTGCTGTATGCGTACCTTAACATATAGGCAGTGGTGGGCAGTAGGACAGCTGCAGTTTTGCTTTTTGCCATAGCAGCAATTCCTTCATCTGTCACTTCTTCAAGGTGACTCACAGCAAGAGCATTCAATTCGGCACCCAGCTACCGAAAATGTTAAGCAGGATACAAGTTAACATTCAAAAATGACTAACAGGTTAACCCTTTTTATTTAAGACTTTCGAATTGTGTATATTCTATAAACATCACTGTATATGTAATCTCCATATACTTCATTAGTGTATTATTTAAAACCTTAGCCAACTTATCCTTATTTTGTGCAATTTTTAAGTTTTGAAACATTTACATTATTGTTAAATGTCACTTTATTCAGTACTTTTTCTATTGCAATAGAAAAAGTGAGAAAAACAATGCATAAAAATTCAAGTAAAATGTATAACAGAATATTAACTATTCATCCATCCATCAATTACAAAACCTATATTTTACATTTCTGTGTCATAAACAGTAGTAGTGAACAATTTTAAGTTTTGTTCAACGCAGGAATCAACCCTGGAAGAGTAATAGTGCACAACAGAGCACGGTCATGCAAAAAGCTAAGCTTGACCTATTTTTTTTTTTTTTTGACATGAAAGTAACAACTGCAGCATTTATTTCTCCATTTGGTCACATATCTTTTAAAAAGAACTTACACGCTGCTCATTCTAATATATCTATTCTTCCATATATCACTCAGAATAGGTAATAACAGCCTTTTCATTATTGGTTCATTTACATCTATAGGACCATCTATGGATAGGTGAAACTCCTTCTTAATGCATCAAGAACTTTGCTCTGTAAAAACTCTACCACAGTTATTACGGATATTCTCATGTACTGTGGCTAGTGCCCAAAACTGTATCATATTCAAAGTGGCACTTTGTGACATTAAGCATGTGTGTGTGCCATTTACAAGGAGAATGATCATATCTTAGGCTTGTGTCCGCCTACTGTTTTCAACAGAGTTGTCTCCAAGTATGAGGTCATCTCTTTTTTATTAACATTTTATTGAATTTATTAAAATCAAACAACATTCCATACAAGCAAGTCAGATTTTACAAAACTAGGTTCAAGTCCAGTCAACCCCCACCCATGAGAAAGAGAGCTAGGCCAACATAGTTAAACTTTAATAGTAGAAAAAAAAGTAAGTAAATAAATAGAATAAAAAGGGGAAGAGAATCCACTTCCTCAGTTTAAATGGTTATTCTAAAATATTAATTAGATCCTGCCAGGTTTTTAAAAGGTTTTGCTCAGATCCTCTAAGTGAGTATTTATTTTTTTCCAATTTCAAACAGTATATAACATCAGTTACAGTATGAGGTCATCTCTGATTCAGCATCTAGCAATATGAAAAGTGAAGGCATCTCTCACAAAGTTAACACTCAGTGATTCCTGCCTTTGCATCTCTGAAGAGTTGAACCACCGTTTATATAAAAAAAAACAAAAAAAAAAAAACTCCTTTACAAAGAATAAACCTACCTCGGCAGAATTCATTGGATGTAGCTCATCACCATGAAAATTAATCTGAAAACCCATACTGCTCCCCATCTGAAGAATGGCTCTTGTACAGTCCAGGTCAAACACCCCTTTCTCACAGAATACATCAATATTGTCTATATGAAGGTCACCATTTTCAACTTTTTTCTTCAGCTGAGGTAGATGAACATTAATAATGTCCTTTGTGGCTTCTTTTGCAGTCTTTCCTCTTGAAATAAGAAAATAATAGTTAAACTGTTTACTCTGCATGCCTAAATTGGTCAAGAATAAAGGCAAATATAATTCTTTCTAGTTTTAGTAAACTGCTACATACAAAACATTTATGTTGCTTATAATAAATTACTGTATTTAGGTGGCACAGTCGTTAGCACTACTACCTTATAACTATAGACCATGGGTTCAAATCTCTGTGCAAGAAAGGCATTTCTGAAGTATAGGTGTTCTCTTTGTGCATGGAAGGGCTTTTCTGCATGTTGGATTAATTGGTAACTCTAAACTGAATCCGTATTTATTAAAGTGCATGAGTGGGTTCTTGTGCGGGTTGCTGCTTTGAGCCCGATTTTCTTAAGCTATGCTCTAGCCAGTTATATAAAGCAGGTTCAGTAATGGAAAGAATGAAGTTCATGCATTCTAATTATCTAAAAAAAATCCATTTGTCAAACTATATTTTACAATACCTTACACAGAGATGAATGTAAAAATGTATGGGGTGTCGCAAGTTCTGAAAAGGTAATTCAGTTTATATAATACATTATACCCTTTAATGGACTGAGCACATGCAGACATGTCAATTACACTACATGTAGTTGCAATTTACAGTTTATACATAAATACATGAGAGCCCAGATTATTTTGCAGACTTTTTAAAGGTTATGGTAATTTCCTCAGTAAACCATTGAAATGTTTTACATCATTTGTTTTTCTTTAAATGTGTAAATTATTATATACTAATCAGAACTCTGTACCTACAAATAAGCTCACCATAGGCTTTTCCCTTCATTGTTGTCAAATGTTCCAACCATTTTTGTTACACAATTAATTTAGTTCAGAGTTGCATGGATCAGGGCCTGTGTTATGAGCACCAGCTGCATGGAAGGAACAAATGCTTGCATACATTTCAGTGTTGATGCTTTAGGTAGTCACCGTTCAGAGTCTGAATCTTGCAAATCTTACAAATTCTTCCCATGTCTACATGGACTTTGTGTCGAAATTCACACAGATGTGTATGTTAGGTTGACTTGCGATTACAAGTTGACCCCATGGAAGTGTTTGTGTGGGCATTGATTTGTGCAAGTGAACCCTACAATGGAGTGAGTTCCTTTCCGGTGTTACTTTTGCCTTGCTCCCAAACTTCCTGAAACAGACACGGTCTACCCAGTCCTACTCCAGCTTTATATTATCTTCAGTAAATACAGATTCCCGAGTTTCTGTGTGTATATATAATACATTTATATAGCACTTTTCCCATGTTCGTATATATACACACACACATACTAGTTTTGAGACTGCACCTATGTGGGCAGCAACAGATGTAATGTAGAATTGCATCATGCAGCATTTTCACACAGATTAAGTTTAAAAATCTAGGAAGATTAAAAAGTTTAAAACATATTTAACACTTCTTATTGTACTACATCCATATTATCTACTGGCTTACAGACAATATGTATTTGTTTCTAGTATATAAATATGCCTTGTGAAAGATTTTTGATTACAGACATTTTATAAGTAATACAAAGTATGTTTTGCATATACTTAAAATCTTTTTAAAATACATATCTGTTATGGCCAAAACCCGAAAATTGGCCAAAGCGGGAAGTGTCCAGCCAAATCGGGAAATGGCCAGTGTCGCTGTAAATTGACCAGCCAATGTCTGATCTTTTCCTTGGATTTAAGGATTTGGCCAGCCAGTTTGCAAAATAGCATGGGGCCATCGGCCAAAGTCAGAAGAAAAAAGGCAAGCGCAGCGATTTGTTGCACATTTAGAAGTGCAATTGCATCGAGCGTAGCCTTGGCGGCTCTTGTTCAGAAAGCTGACGCCACTTGGTTATTTCACAATAATTAAGATTAGGTATATAAGTAGGTTTCACATTTCTGTTATCATTTTAGCCCTAAAATAGTGACTTAACATCAGGGACCTATTTTAAGGTTAGTGTTTGGGTGAGGGGAAGGCCTTCTCTAGTGGCACCCGCTTTCTGAACAAGACCCGCCTTGGCCACCGGTCAGTGATTGGGAAGATGCGACGGTACGTTGCGATTTTTCTTCTGTGCCTACGGATTCCAGTGCGAGTAGTTTCTCGTGATGAATGGAAAACTCACTTCTGAATCTGCATCTGAAATTTTTAAGCATCTTCGCACCTTGAGCGATCAAGTCTTACATTAGTACATCGAATTTTGGACAGGGAGTTCTCGCCACTTCGCGAAATGGCCGGCCAAAGTAGCATATACACTGGTCATTTCTAGTAACTCTGACTTTGGCCACACCTTTCGGCCAAAATGCAAAATGGCTGTCCAATTCAGGAACTGGCCGAACTTCAAGTTTTGGCCGTAACATATATAAATGTATGTATGGGTAAAACAGAAAGACTGTGTGTAGCATTACTGATGCACAATTCCGTGGATCTGGGTTTAATCTGCAGCATGGTAATAGTCTTCAATTTGCATATCATCCATTTGACTGTTCTGTTCCTTCCTACACCCCAAAAAAGTGCTGATTAGATAAATTTGCCTAGTGTAAGTGAATGTGAATATGTGTGTGCCCAATCCACACTTGGTTCCTACCACGTGACTGATGCTGCCTATATAGGCTTTGGCTCCACAAAACACATAATGAAAACATTCCATCCACTCAATTCATGTTTGCAAAATAACCCCAGCAATGTCATGAAACAGAAACTTAAAACTTTTTGCTTCATAAGAGCATTAAGTTTATACTTTGATTCAAAAATATTACTTTGGGACAGAGTGTGCACCACAGAATGTAGACGAGATGCCGACTGGCTGATCCTGGCGTGCCTGCTCAATAACAGTAAGCATTTTAATCTCCGTGTCCAAATCCAAGCCATATCCACTCTTGCACTCTACAAGTGTAGTTCCAGCTCTCAACATTCTCTGTAGTCGTTGCTTCAGACTGACCAACAGCTCTTCAGCGGAGGCTCTTCTGGTGTGCTCCACTGTAAAGTGGATTCCACCTCCTGCTTGGTGAATCTCCATATAGGAAGCACCTGCAAGCTGATTGGAACAGTACAGTACAATCAATTATTAACATTGAACAGAATTAGAGAACTACAAATTAAAAAAAAAAATCCAAATTGCATAATTATACACAACAGAATTTTTACATGGTAAAATAAAACATACTAATGTATTTATAATACAGGGTGGCCCACGAAAAAGTAGCCTGCCTTCCTGCCAGAGTGGCTCGCCGATTGACTACCCTCAAAGCTGTGTAGACATAGTGCAAACGTGTGAGTACGAGCTGAGCGATGTATTCCATTCCACAAAGAATCATTTTCAGCACTTTCTGTAAAGAGTGAGATTTTTGCATTTCAAGTTCTTTCTTTATGGAAGGGCACCTTTTTTCGCCAGGGAGGCGGGCTACTTTTTCGTGGGCCACCCTGTATCTCTGATTCTTCTTTACATGGTAAACAATAAATGAGAGATAAAATCTATATACTTAGTATGCTAACCTTCAGTACCACTTGATAAAAAAACAAGATAATTAAGTACACTGAAGGAAACATCACTGAGAGAGAGGTTAGGAGCATGTGCTGATACAGTGCATTGCCGCACCCACCAAAAGATAAAACAACTCAGGATTCCAGATTAAGACCCAAGTGCAGCCATGCAACAGGTGACACCTCAGCACCACACTAGTTCAGATGGAATGGAACAGTGTGAAGTTTTTTTTATGGTGGCTGGAGTGCCAATTCGGCCACAAACCCCCAGGTTTTTCACTGCAGTTTGGAGTATTGTATTAAAAAAAAAATAAATACCTTAAGTGCAAATTCATGAACTCTGTCTCCAGCCCAGACAGGATGTGTATGTGCATCTACTAAACCTGAACATAAAAAAACAAACAATTAGCAAGTGGGTGCTACCACTGTCATCATATGCGGTACGGATTGGCAGTCTGCTCTAAATACAGATACTGTATACCTTGTTACCAAAAAAAGCATAATCCAAAACTTGATATCATTGGTATGGCTGTTTCTGAAACATCTTATGAAGCAAACAAAAACGCATATAATTTTTCACTGTAAATAACTCTAAATAACAGTAACCATATGGCAGCTTTCTTTGAATCTGTGACAATAAGTACAGTTATGACTAATGTTTTGCAAAATTATAACTGGTAAATTGAAAATTGAAAATTTTATTTCTCATACTCTTTTTCACAGTGATTTTAGTTATGCTTGCTTAAAATGTGAAGCAATCGATTGTCAGCATATCTGCCTGTCCGAATTAAATAACTCTGCTCTCACTAGACTGAATTGTGGAAATTTGGAACACTTATTCTTCAAGGAAAATTTGTCAGGAAAGTACAATCTTTATTGAGGTATCTTAGAGAACACTGTAAAATGTATGACATTTCAAATACTCGGGTTGTAAAAATCCTTAGAAAATGTTTAAAGTCTAGACAAATATTTTGTGTGACCTCAAAGATTAATTGGCAGAATGTCCTTTATTGCACATCAAAACAAAGTCTCCATTTTTTATATTTAAGGAATATGGATTACAATTAACTATACATTCTTCATAATCAACTAGCAAAATTATATTAATCAGTGCAATTTTACATCACATGAGTTGTAATTGAGTCTATGAAAGCCACCCAATGCCAATTTGTTTTATTTTTAACCACATATCATAAAATGCTATTTAAAACAAATTTAATGTATTGAACAAATACAATATTATTAAATCCAGTTATTTTGGATACTACTCATAAAAAAGATTTGATAAACCAATATTAGTCTTTGATGAAGTAAATTAACAAAAAATAAAAATGCTCCACTTTCAAAACAGTGTACTAAGCCCCTGAATGTTCCGCTATGCATGCACTTTAACTTCTTTATTACTGTATATGGGATTACACATTCTTGCAACTCTTCTTTCTTAAGCTTTTAAGTGCTATTGTATCCATTTATTTCTTCTCCTTTCTGGTTTAGTTTTTTTTAAGGAGCCTTTGAACATGAAGCAACTCTAAATGAGCCACCAGTTCATTTCAGTGGATACTCACACTTAAAAAACCTTTCAGACTCACCAGACAAACCAGCCTAGGATATGGGAGGAAAAAAAGACAGGACATGCAAAGACTACACAAAGTGACCAGCCCAACATGTGAATTTAGTTCTGTGTAGCTTTGAGGCAGAAGTAAAAAGAACACCTTGGTCATAATCTAATCTTAACTACAAGCTCAACTGCTTCCCTAAAATAGCTTATATATATATATACCTGGTATGATGCACATGCCCTCTGCATCAATAATTTTTTCAAAAGTTGCTCCCTTAAACTGAGAAGCAATAGCAGTTGCAGGCCCCACAGCTTTGATCAAACCATCCCTAAGAAGAAGAAAAAAAAAAGTTAAAAAAGTACGCTGAGCAGGTATTGCCTACTGTAAGCACGGTTAGCAGGTTTTAAATAAAGGATAATTAAATAAATCAATATGCTGTTTATACTATATTACTAATGAAACTATAACAACAATTTAGCGATTATCAAAAAGAAACATACAAAAAAATAACTCTTCCTAAAGATGAATTTGAAGTCTGACAATATGCAAAGTGACAAAAATATTGTTTTTATTTGTTTTGTAAAGTGAATGGTACACAGTTGTGTTGTAAAGAGTACTACATACTATATATATATATATATATATATATATATATATATATATATATATATATATATAAATACTGATTGATTGACATGTTCTTTTAGTAACCCAGGTGGGCTAGCTACTCCAAAAGTCCTTCAATTTACGTGTTTCACTCTTGGGTATCCTTAGAAGCAAGTTCCATTTTTGTAATACCTTCTACTACCACTTTCATTTGTGTCCTCCTTCCACTTTTATTTAGGCTCATCACATCTTCCTCCACTACAGTGCACCTCTTTGCGCATTCAATTCCCTCCTTTAACTCAGTAAGTTCTAGAATGTCATCTTCTAGCCACTGTGCTACCACCACTATAACCAGTTTTAACCATCTTGAAGGCCAATGGGAATGGTCCTCCATCTTACATGAGGCGATCCACATGAGCGTAAACGCTTGACAAACTGATAATAAAAGTATATTAAATTGGATTTTGCAAAGAAGGCTGCTACTTCTAGGAGCTTGGCTGAAAATGTGCTTGGTCAGGAAACAGAAAAGTCAATAAAAAAGAAGGCAAACAGATTTATTCTAAAGGGCAGATTTGAGTTTGATAAACAAACAGATGGACAAGTACACATTTGAAGTAAACCTATGAAAACTTTCAACCACATAGACTAAATTCAAAAAGGTCGAGAAATACTGAAAACATACAGCATGTAAACAAAGAAAAATTGTCAGAGGTAGAAGGCAGAAGGATTGAGCGACAGCATATGCAGTACTTATACAGTATATACACCCATTTCAAGTAGCCTGAGAACTGAAAATAGCTTTTCAACATATTCTGCATTTTCACTACATGGGCATAAACTCCACTTCTTCTACATTTCCTTCCCCTTGGCATCAAGTTGGACATTACTGCAGTGTAACCACCTTCAAGGTTTTCATTGTCATACCAACGTTCCATTTTTATATATTCTCCTGAAACTTTGCTTTACTTTTCACAATCAACAGAAAATCACTGGCATGCCAGTATTCCCATAATTATTGTTCTTGTCATGTTTTGCAGGTGCTAGCACTGCTGCCAGTTTTATGTTTTGTGTCATTAACAGTCTGTTGTGTTATTATACTTTGTTTTGCTTTGTTTGGACAGTGAACTGACATAGAGGGATAATAATAATAATACTACATTTTATTGACATGGCAACTTCCAAAAATAGCATCACAAAGAGTAATCATGTGCTCAGCATGTAATGTCACATGGATGTGTACATGGTGTCAATTATCATTTTATCCTCACTATGAATGAAAAAATACCCTAATAATCTTGTCACAGTGCTATCTTATTTGTTTGGAATAACCCAAGTCTATCTATCTTTAAGAGATGAAATTGTAATCTATACTAATAAAAGGCAAAGCCCTCACTCACTCACTGACTCACTCACTGACTCATCACTAATTCTCCAACTTCCCGTGTAGGTAGAAGGCTGAAATTTGGCAGGCTCATTCCTTACAGCTTACTTACAAAAGTTGGGCAGGTTTTATATCGAAATTCTACGCGTAATGGTCATAACTGGAAGCAGTTTTTCTCCATTTACAGTAATGGAGATGAGCTTCAATGCCGTGGGGGCGGAGTTTCGTGTGACATCATCACGCCTCCCACGTAATTACGCAGTACATAGAAAACCAGGAAGACCTCAAAAAAGCGCTGAAGAAAACATGCATTATATAATTGAGAAGGCAGCGAAACAATAAGAAGCGAGCGAGTGACATATACAACCATATTCATGACTTCTGCTACTTCGGAAACAAAGCACGATGTAAACCTACACTTTAAATTAAGTTCATAGACAGGCTGCCGCTGGCGTTTGTAATTTAGTGCCTGCCCATATAAGGCCGTCCGTCAGCGGCAATCCAATAGCAAACTCCCACTAAATATTCACGGGTTAAGGACTGTGCTTATGCAGAGGAAGATGAGATGGTCAGGGTGGTGTTTGGTACAAACTCAGCGAAACTGCGAGAGAAAGTTTTAAGTGCCAGGACTAAGGTAACATTAAATACAGCCATGGATATAGCACGAGATGGCACCAGCACAGCTGGGAACCTTCGATGCAAGTACACCGAGTGGCTCACGTGAACTGACGCAGTGCACAGATAAAAACAACAGTTCCAAAGAGCTGAACAAAACCGAATTACACAATTGAAAAGGCAGCAAAAAATATGAAGCGCCTGATACATATAAGCATATTCATAAATCCAACTACTGCGGAAACAAAGCACACGTTGGAAAAAGTCAATGTCCCGCTAAAGGAAGACAGTGTAAAAAAAACCAGTGCATGCAGTGTGTCAGGTCTCAGATAAAGAAGAAGACGAGCTGTTTATTGATGCAGTAAGAAACGAATCGATGAATGAAACCTGTTATCTTTACAACGATTGACAAACACAGAATGTCACTTGAACACAACACATCCTACAAATACGAACCTGATTGAAAAAAATAATGATAATCAAATCCTTGATGACAGCAACACTCAGTAACACTCACAAAACAAATACTGTATATTGACAGTCATGTTACGTTATTTTTAAAATGTTCCCTTTTCTTTTTCATAGCTTTTTTAACACACTACTTCTCCGCTGCATACGCGGGTATATATATATGTATATATATATATCCCGATCTACATACTCGAATAATGGATACTTTATTCGCCATCAATGATTGTTTTGGTAAAGCCATACTCAGTGTATTCATTAGATGAACGGTAAAAAAGTAAGAGCGAGGGGAGGATGACTTATTGAGGCATGCAGGCTGTAGTGCGTGTCAACTCTATCTGAATTGCGCGATCACATTTGAAAAATATATCTTTTCAAGTTCTATTTAGTCCATATGTGTCAAACTCAAGGGCCGCGGGCCACATCCGGCCCGGCGTGTAATTCACTCACAACAGTGACAAAACAATTACATTGACAATCAGGTTACGTTATTTTCAAAATGTTTCCTTTTCTTTTCATTGCTTCTTTAACACACTACTTCTCCGCTGCGTAGCGCGGGTATTTTGCTAGTGACATATATAATGTATATACTTTCCCCAACTCATCTGTGCCTATTCATATTCCTTGATATGTTTTATTACAAAAAGTAAGAATACAAAAAGGACAGAAACACAAGCAGTAGCAAAATTAAGAAAGCAAATAACTTATGGGGATTTGCTGCCAATCTCCACAGCATTTGTACCCCTTTCTAACAGGTGGGATGTACCATGTACTTACCAAATCAAGCAATACTTAAAATTATTACCTCTCTCCTCTCTCATATACTTGAACCAATGTCCCTGGACTCTTCCTCATGCCAGTGAAGCCCTAGCTATAAACGCAGTTCTTGACTAGCCACTAAGGGCTTTAAATGCCTAGGGAAGGAAATATTTGTCCTAGTTTTAATTTTGAAATAGAAGACACCACTTGGGTACTTATTCCATGATTCTGAAAACTCTCCTTAAAAAAGACTGAGTTGTGATGGAAATTCTAATCTCATGGACTCTAAAAAGGATGAGGGAAAACCCAGGTAATCCACTCCAATGAGAAGGGGCCAAGTCTGGCCAATAGAAACACACACCACAAAGATCGACAAAAATACTCTGGTGGCTCCAACAGTAGTTAGTCACATTACCTTATGTTGTTTCTAACTCTCTAAATTGTTTTTCTCAAAAAGAACATTATTTTTCCTTTCATTTACATTTTTAGAAAACTCTCCTTGGACCTCTTCCTTTCAATCTGTATTCATTTAGTAACAATCTCAATTCTCCCTTTTATCATTTCATACCCACTTTGTCCTCTCCTTTGCCATTTAGTTCATAGTCCTGAGCAAAGTAATATGTCGCTTTCATTCTGCATTCCATTTTAAAACAGTTGAGTCTTTCCAAAATACTCTGTAATTATACAGGTAAATTATATGGTAAGTACAGTGTAATTAAAGACACCTTAAGTAGAGTGATACCCAAACTTCATTTTCTCTTTATCACTTCTCACTACTTTCAGAAGATAGCTTGAGAAAATACCTGTCAAGCCTTTATTAATACTAATAATTTGTAAAAATACAACAAAGTAACTAACCCTCTCTGCCATACTCTCTTTGTAGCATTCTATAAATAAATAAATATTTTCAAAATTAGAACTTCTGTCACTTCCACAAAGAATATTGTATCTGCCCCTTTCCTTCCATCATGTTTCAGCATAATTAGGCATCCATCGCCTAATTTACCCAGTTTACCTGTCAGTCATTCTCCCACCATTCATAAACCCTTTACCATCTCTTACTAAGAATATCACTTTCACTTTTCTGGCTGTCAAAACATCCTTCTGGTAATGGTATCGAGCAAGGCATTACAGGTGCTGGTCATAAAATTAGAATATCATGACAAAGTTGATTTATTTCAGTAATTCCATTCAAAAAGTGAAACTTTCATTACACACAGACTGATGTATTTCAAATGTTTATTTCTTTTAATTTTGATGATTATAACTGACAACTAATGAAAGTCCCAAATTCAGTATCTCGGAAAATTAGAATATCAATTAAGACCAATGCAAAAAAAAGGATTTTTAGAAATGTTGGCCAACTGAAAGGTATGAACATGAAAAATATGAGCATGTACAGCACTCAATATTTAGTTGGGGCTCCTTTGGCCTGGATTACTGCAGCAATGCAGCGTGGCATGGAGTCGATCAGTCTGTGGCACTGCTCAGGTGTTATGAGAGCCCATGTTGCTCTGATAGTGGCCTTCAGCTCTTCTGAATTGTTGGGTCTGGCGTATTGCATCTTCCTCTTCACAATACCCTATAGATTTTCTATGGTGTTAAGGTCAGGCGAGTTTGCTGGCCAATCAAGAACAGGGATACCATGGTCCTTAAACCACGTACTGGTAGCGTTGGCACTGTGTGCAGGTGCCAGGTCCTGTTGGAAAACGAAATCTGCATCTCCATAAAGTTCATCAGCAGCAGGAAGCATAAAGTGCTCTAAAACTTCCTGGTAGACGGCTACGTTGACCTTGGACCTCAGAAAACACAATGGACCAACACCAGCAGATGACATGGCACCCCAAACCATCACTGACTGTGGAAATTTTACACTGTATCTCAAGCAATGTGGATTCTGTGCCTCTCCTCTCTTCCTCCAGACTCTTGGACCTTGATTTCCAAAGGAAATGCAAAATTTACTTTCATCAGAGAACATAACTTTGGACCACTCAGCAGCAGTCCAGTCGAGACACTTCTGACACTGTCTCTTGTTCAAGAGTGGCTTGACACAAGGAATGCGACAGCTGAAACCCATGTCTTGCATACGTCTGTGCGTTGTGGTTCTTGAAGCACTGACTCCAGCTGCAGTCCACTCTTTGTGATTCTCCCCCAAAGTTTTGAATGGGTTTTGTTTCACAATCCTCTCCAGGGTGCAGTTATCCCTATTGCTTGTACACTTTTTTCTACCACATCTTGTCCTTCCCTTCGCCTCTCTATTAATGTGCTTAGACACAGAGCTCTGTGAACAGCCAGCCTCTTTAGCTATGACCTTTTGTGTCTTGCCCTCCTTGTGCAAGGTGTCAATGGTCATCTTTTGGACAACTGTCAAGTCAGCAGTCTTCCCCATGATTGTGTAGCCTACAGAACTAGACTGAGAGACCATTTAAAGGGTTTTGCAGGTGTTTTGAGTTGTCTAGCTGATTAGAGTGTGGCACCAGGTGTCTTCAATATTGAACCTTTTCACAATATTCTAATTTTCCGAGATACTGAATTTGGGACTTTCATTAGTTGTCAGTTCTAATCATCAAAATTAAAAGAAACATTTGAAATACATCAGTCTGTGTGTAATGAATGAATCTAATATACAAGTTTCACTTTTTGAATGGAATTACTGAAATAAATCAACTTTGTCATGATATTCTAATTTTATGACCGGCACCTGTATATGTATCAGTGTAACAGCTTTCCTGGGGTCTGTCTTCTCATATTTTAGATGTGCATTTCATGTCAGTAAAATGGTAAAATCATGTTTGAGTGAATGAGTGAGTATTCCCTATAATGAACAGTCCAACATGGCTCCTGTTCTGCTCCCAATGCTTTGAATATACTGACAGGTTCCCCACAACCCTGAAACAGGATTACAAAAGGTATGGATGAATTGAAAAATAAAAGTTAACAATAAACAGAATAAATATCAAAAAGCAAATTAGTTTTGTTTTTTTTTAAAAAAAGTAATTAAGCTTTCGCTGATCCATTTTCAGCACAATTATCCAGTTCAAGTCATTATGACATGGTGTCTATCTTGGCAGCACTTTGTGCAAGACAGGAACCAACCTAGGTAGGGTCAGCCATTAAGCTTAAAAGATCAGGAAAAATAACACATTGAGATAGAACAAGCTACAGTATGTAGCTCAAACATATGCAGATAATTTGTTAGTAATCTAAAAGATGCATACATTTCAGCATTCATATGAAATACACTGTAAACTCAACCTTGCCAGTTCATTGAATCCTTAAATTAAAAAAAGTGGCGATTATACTGTGAGAAGTCAGAATGCACAGTGAACAGGAAAAATATAAATGTTTCAAAAATCATTATGACCGCTCATATGCTGGAAATTGATACATATTGTGCATTTATAAAGCAGTGCAGCCTGACTAGATTACAAATTTAAACGTTTTCCTAACACAGTTCTAAATAAAATAAATAAACACAAAATTACGTTGTTTTTGGTTAGGTTATATGGGTAGAACTGTTAATCCTTGTAACCTGTAATTGGATATCTTTGTGTATGCGAATGGTTGTTCTAAAAATATCTGTAAGAAAATAAAGGCTGTAGCAAGAAAGCTCCAGGGAAAGGAATTTACAATCAGATCTTAAAAAACAAACAAAAAAAAAAAACAAAACATTTTGGCTCATTTTAAGACACAGAATCTTTAGGCTGTTAGTTGACAAAATAAAGGAAAATACAAACAAGCAGTCTACTGATATTTTCAGGAATGCTTGGGCAACTTCTAGTCTATGCACCATTCTACACTCAAGCTGTATAACTGAAATAGTTAAACAATAAATTGTGTAGCGAGGCTCAGTGGCAATT
Organism: Polypterus senegalus; assembly: GCF_016835505.1. Lineage (NCBI taxonomy): Eukaryota > Metazoa > Chordata > Cladistia > Polypteriformes > Polypteridae > Polypterus > Polypterus senegalus. The sequence goes on from NC_053161.1 coordinate 72,200,652, forward strand.
TCCAAAGCCTTTGGGTTTGACCCCAGCTAGAATACCCTCTGCTTTTTGCATAAATTGTTTTTTTTACATTGTACATGCCCATTTTTCATATCATGTGGTATAATTTAAATGTTTTGTATTAACGGTGCTCATGAACATTATCCTAGAGAGTTTGTTACAAAGAACTTATGGCAAAAAATGCATTCAGATAAAAATAAAACTGGCTAAAATTAAGTATTACATTTTATTCTACTGCTGCTACTTGGAAGAGCCCATAACAGACTCAACATACTTGTACACAGGGAGAGCACACAAACTCCACAGGCACAATGAAAGGTCAGGTATGATGAAACCCAGCCTCCAATAGCTGCGCATTTTACAACCACAAAAGAATAGGCACAAGTATTTTATGCCGTGCAATGTCGGATCGTTATTCAAATTAAAAACTACGATATGTCTTGTTCAACCAGATTCTGAAACGAACCTTTAACCTGCAATACCTAACCATGCGACTTAGTCCTCTGTATTAAATTTATGATTGAATCGCAAATTCACACACATACATAGTTCTTGTACTCCGATGGCAACGTCTGTGCATAGCGATATCGTGCCCACTATGAAAGGTGTTAGAGAAGAGTGAAACACAAGTTGTAGGTATTCAAGGATTTACTTTATAAATTCGACCAAGATTTTAAAATATGTCTGCTCAAAACTTAATTGTTTAAAAAAAATCCCAACTGCCCATAAGCACTTGACGGAAGCAAGGACTCGTTAATTTTCTTCAAACTTACCTGCCGATTACCAGACTCGCATTTTCAATCACTGCAATAGTCTCCATTCCTGCTTTAGTCAAATACCTTTCCTTGTGTGCACAAACTAGTACCGCTTGAGCGGCGTTTTTAACCAATAACCTAAATTCTGTTTCCATGATGGCCACAACAGCCGCCGGCGAAGAAATAAATGACGGCGCTTTAAACCGACGATCAACTTTTTTGCATATAAAATGTGGACCCGAGGAAAGAGGTGGGCGTGGTATCCATGCACTGCACCCGTTTAGACACGCCCCATTTCGACACCTGCAGCTGGCGGTACAGTACTTCGACGGACACAGGTCACGAAACGGTTCTGCTGCGCTTTCGTAAATAGTGTGTTGATTTAGAACTGCTTTTACCAGAGTATTTTGACTTTCCACAAAGTTAGAATTGAAGGTAACCTGAATTCACACTAACGCGTTTCAAGGGCTGAAAATCACTTTGTGTACACGTGTGACGGCTTGTTTTCCACAAGGAAACTGTTCAAAACAGAGTTCATTATATAATAAATATAATGAATAAAACGTCATAAAAGGCATATATGAACCCCGAAGTGTAAATAGTGAAACTGGTACGCAACGTGACTCGGATTTCTATCTTGGTGTCAACCAAGGAACTGGTTATCGATTTTTGTCGCACCAAAATGCCACAACGCCCGGTCACTATACACTGGGGACCACATCAGTGACCAGCTAGGTGGCCACACACACACACACACACACACACACATAGGGCCACCTCAACCAAATACAGGAGAGCATCACAGTGTTCGCGAGGCGGCATTTAATGAAGTAAAAAGAGATGTAGTGATTGGCTTCGGTCGAGCTCATACTTCGTGCAACACATGGGAATCTTCAGTCCCGTTATTCGATCCGACAATTGCGTGAGACGTGCGCGAAACACAAGGGGAAAACTGCTCTGCAACAATATGTTTAGCTATTTCCTTCAGAATTCTCTTGTTTGGGCAAGACATTTTAACTTTTGCTTACGCCAGCAAAAAAGCTAGAGCCGGCCATGCACACAGATGAGTTATATATTTGAAAGGGCACAGCACACCGTTTTCCCTCAGGATACTGAGGTCCTTTAATTAATGTAGGCAGCCTCACATGTTCTACACCCGTTCCTTATATGTTGTACAGTTCTGTAATGGCCAGTGCTATTTATGGTGCTTAAAAAAAGCCATCGCCTTCATTTTGGACAATAAGGAAAACCCCTACACCAACGCATACCATTGCACCCACATATTTTGCAAAATTGGGCCAACAAAAATAGATCTTAAGTGTTTCAATGACTATACCAGATCCATCTGAATGCCCCGCCCCTCCAAAAATGGTTGTTTTCCTTTCCTCGTATTCTCGAAGTTCGTCCTGTGGGGATTCAAACACTGCGACGAACCTTCCCCTTGAAAGAAAATGACAAAAAGGAAGCAGACGCGTAATTATTCATAGTACGTCCCAAGCATAAATCAAGTCCTTAAAGAACTACTATGGGTTGCCGTTCACTTATCTTTAAGGTGTCAATCGTCATTGTATTGTGAACTCTTTCCACAACAGCCGACATCGGTCTCCCGACGTACAACGCAGCTTCGTCTATCCTTCCAGTGCTGGCATGGAACCCGCTTGACTCGTCTTCTCTACACTCTGGTTCCTTCTCTTTTCGGTTTAGGCTTTCCATAAAAACTGATGCTTAACTAAGTAGGAAAAGAGGATTTCGAAAAGGAGAAAAAAATGGACATGGAGAAAAAGCTTTCATACTGGAGAACATGACGGTAGGAAAAGAATCAGCGCACTGAATAGTTAAGTTGAGCAGGTGCGCAGTCAGCGCCCGGAGAGGATAAGCCGGAAAGGTGCAGGTAATACAAGTAAAAGACGAACAGAATGGATGTGCGTGCAGAGTGGACAAGATGATGTCATGTTTAAAAGAAACCATATCTGCCTTTTGAAATTTCGAATCCATAAAAAGGACGAATAAATATTTAAAACAATTTAACATGTTTCACCAGCCTGTCAAAGCAACTGCCCTAATTAGAGGTGTGGTCCTTAACTAGAGATAGGCGGATGAAGCCCAGTGAAGCCTTCTCCTGATTGTGCCGTGAAGAGATCCACAGCGGCGGTGTTTGCATACAGGTCTATCGTAGTGAGAATTGAGATGCGTGAAAGCGCAGAGAAAAATTAAACTTGTATGCATGCACCATCTAGTGGCTGAGGTTGAGCGTGAGAAGAGCGGACGTCTGCGGGCTGCTCCATACACACACAGGTCTTTCGTATACGTACTGTATATATTTCTAATATTGTCATTAGTCCTAAAGAAGTAATCCGTTGCTATTGTGAATATTGTGGCACCGCACCAGTGCTCACCCGCGCTGACTGGCAATGGACTCTCGCTCTTTCCCAATAATTTATATCGCTCCTTTGGCTACCCCACTACTTTAAAAGGGCCGCATACTGTTGCCGCACTATTTGGAATTAATATGAGACTTTGGCAGGCTTGCCGTTCTTCTAGGCTCCCCCAAAGTTTACACCAAAGCTGCTCATTTGCATGATGGTATGCCAACTAATACTGCTGGCGACTCATCCCATAGGCTGATGTTAGTCGTCAGCTCCGTTACGATAGCGATGTAAATAACATAAATCCATCAGTCAGCATGTATTCATAGTTATGTGACCATGTTTCCACTACAAGGTGTAAAGTACATATGATCCTTCAAACAGGGCTCAATTCACAGCGTTTGCGTGACTTTTATTTTGACAGGTTATTGGGTGGCTTTGGTTCACATAATTACTTGTGCAGGTTTAATGGCGACATATTGGGGTTTACCTGTGGTGGGCTGGCGCCCTGCCCATGGTTTGTTTCCTGCCTTGCGCCCTGTGTTGGCTGGGATTGGCTCCAGCGGACCCCCGTGACCCTGTAGTTAGGATATAGCGGGTTGGATAATGGATGGATGGTTGGATGGATTGGGGTTTACAAACAGGCACCTCGCTGAAAAGTGAACAAGGTATTAATTTCTGTGTATTATATGTAAATAAAAGTTACTAATGTTTATGTTAAGTTATTTACATGCTTTTTATTTTGTACTTTGCCTTTAAAGCACTTACGGTGTGTTTATGAAACCAAGTCATGGAAACGGTAATAAACATTCATAAACCATCAGTCTTAAGAGTTGACCATCATTCAGCCGGGGTCACTATACAGGGTTTATTACTGCAATGTGAAAGATTAAAAAAAAATTCCATTTGTGTTTGAGGAATGGTTTCCTCGTCTCTTTGGCAAAGTGAATCAAAGCAGAGTTTATGGAATGTGCTTGTGGAACTGGGCTCACTAAGAAAGATTACAGAATGTGCCTACAGTAGGCTAGAGCGGGGTTTCTTGAACTGCATCCATTATCCAACCTGCTGGAGCCAATCCCAGCCAACACAGGGCGCAAGGCTAGCCCACCGCAGGACACACACACACACACCAGGGACAATTTAGAAGCGCCAGTGCACCTAACCTGCATGTTTTTGTACTGTGGGAGGAAACCGGAGCACCCGGAGGAAACCCACGCAGACACGGGGAGAACATGCAAACGCCTTACTGCGAGGCAGCAGCGCTACCCACTGCGCCACCGTGCCGCCAATTCTTGAACTTTTATTTATTTATTTATTTTATCTTATGACCCAATCTGGTCCGTCTTAGTGTTATCCATAGTGAATGTTAAAGGGGGAAGTCAACGTTTGAGAATCACTGCCAACAATCATGAGGGAGGTGGGGGAAACAGGGTCGGTCATAGTTAGGGTACCCCTTGAATCATCACCGCCGGCTTTGGCAAGCCATTCAAACATTTAATCCGTTTAATTTGATATCTGCTTTCAAAACTTTGATATCATGAGTTTTAAATATGATCATCGATTTCCTGCAGCAACCCATTGCCAGACACTTCGCGAACCATACGCGACCCATTCCCACTGAATTGGTAACTTTGTTTTGTCCGAATTATCCAAATTGTAATTCTGAGTTTGTCAAATGTTTATGGGGTATTTCCGACTCGACAATTTGGCCTAAACATCAGTCGAAAAAATACACGCAGTAATAGTTGAAACATATCGCAATTTTGTGCCAAGTCTTCAACCAGGAGCTGAACCCTTCTCATATACTATAGCAAATCGACCTTTGAAAGAACAAGCAGGTGAGACGCTGCAGGTGGGATGGCGGAGCAGTGGACGCTGAAGGAGCTTAAAAGAAAGTGCACTGAATTACACGGTTGGTCGGAAGGAAAGAAGTTTTGCATGGAAAGAAGACATGTTAAGTCAGCAATCTTTCTTGAAGAGACAATTAACGGTCATTTTACACTTTTCACAAACAGCTGCTGGTGTTTGTGTGTCAGTCACTCCTCCAACGTACCTCAGGTTGTTACAATACTACTTGTTCTAGTCACAACTGCGAATTGGCCAGGAAATGTGGATAGACTTTCGTGTTTGGACAAGAAGATGACAAAGAAGAAAATTGAGAAAATTGTCAAGACTTTCAACTATTCGCCAAGAAAGTGCCCCATGCGCCACAGAAACAACTACAAGCTGACTGCTGCCACGTACAAAGCACCAATCGCCCGAGGGGTGATGCAGGGAACATTATAACTTGGCCACTGACCTGGATCCGACCCTGCATGTCTGCAGTGTCTTTGTATAGTAGAATGGTAGATCCTGTTACAATAAATAACATTGCTGTTCCTGTTTCGAGGTGAATAAAGCTGGTTTTGCTAAAGTAGTGAGCCTCAGCCTTGTCTTTGGGGTACAAGGATTCAGAGTATTCCACACAGCAGCTCAGCTCCGAAAGAAATTATGGCTGATTTATTTGAGGATATTGTAAGCTGGAGGGGTGATCGCACCCCAAGAGTACCCAGACGCCCCTGGGAAAACCCCTGAAACAGAGTCTACCTTCACATTCACAAGACTTTGTGCCAGCAAAGCAGCGGGTCCAGATGGTGTATCGCCACGATTGCTGAAGGCCTGTGCGTTGGAACTGGGGAGTCCTCTACAGCGCATCTTCAACCTGAGCCTGGAACAGGGAGAGTCCCGAGGCTTTGGAAAACATCTTGTATCACTCCTGTCCCAAAGGTATCACGTCCTAGTGAGCTGAATGACTTCCGGCCTGTTGCTCTGACATCACATCTGATGAAGACCATGGAGCAGCTGCTGCTTCACCACCTGAGGCCACAGGTCCGTCACGCCCTCGACCCTCTGCAGTTCGCATACCAGGAGAAGGTGGGAGCGGAGGATGCCATCATCTATATGCTTCATCGATCCCTCTCCCACCTGGACAGAGGAAGTGGTGCTGTAAGAATTATGTTTTTGGACTTCTCTAGCGCTTTCAACACCATCCAACCTCTGCTCCTTAGAGAGAAGCTGACTGAGATGGGAGTAGATTCACACCTGGTGGCATGGATCGTGGACTATCTTACAGACAGACCTCAATATGTGCGTCTTGGGAACTGCAGGTCTGACATTGTGTTCAGCAATACAGGGGCGCCGCAGGGGACTGTACTTTCTCCGGTCCTGTTCAATCTATATACATCAGACTTCCAATATGACTCGGAGTCCTGCCACGTGCAAAAGTTCGCTGATGACACTGCTATTGTGGGCTGCATCAGGAGTGGGCAGGAGGAGGAGTACAGAAAGTTAATCAAAGACTTTGTTAAATGGTGCGACTCAAACCACTTACACCTTAACACCAGCAAGACCAAGGAGCTGGTGGTGGATTTTAGGAGGCCTAGGCCCCTCATGGACCCTGTGATCATCAGAGGTGACTGTGTGCAGAGGGTGCAGACCTTTAAATATCTGGGAGTGCAGCTGGATGACAAATTGGACTGGACTGCCAATACTGATGCTCTATGTAAGAAAGCTCAGAGCAGACTATACTTTCTGAGAAGGTTGGCATCCTTCAACATCTGCAGTAAGATGCTGCAGATGTTCTACCAGACGGTTGTGGTGCGTGCCCTCTTCTACACGGTGGTGTGCTGGGGTGGCAGCATAAAGATGAAAGACGCCTCACGCCTGGACAAACTTGTTAAGAAGGCAGGCTCTATTGTAGGAATAAAGCTGGACAGTTTAACATCTGTAGCAGAGCGACGGGAGCTGAGCAGGCTACTGTCAATCATGAAGAATCCACTGCATCCACTGAACAGGATCATCTCCAGACAGAGGAGCAGCTTCAGAGACAGACTGCTGTCACTGTCCTGCTCCACTGACAGACTGAGGAGATCGTTCCTCCACCACACTATGCGACTCTTCAATTCCACCCCGGGGAACAAAATGCGAACATTAATTTTATTTTAATTCTTTTCATTTTTATTACTATTTAATTTAATATTGTTTCTTTGTATCAGTATACTGATGCTGGATTATGTGAATTTCCCCTTGGGATTAATAAAGTATCTATCTATCTATCTATCTATCTATCTATCGCTCCTTTCCTTCTCACTTGCGCTATAACGCGTGATAAAGCCATCGCGCGGTACTCCGCTAACTTAAAAGCCTTGTGCAGCGCAGCGCCTGTCGGTTTTTGGTATTGATTTGTTTTGCTTTCTCTCTCCCTCAGACTGCCCCTGCTCCTGACGCGTACTCCTTTGAAGAAGAAGATACGCTAAAGATTACCTTTAATTGATAGACGAAACGGTCATCTCTGTCAAGGAGCAAGTTTGAAGAGACAAATGTTTGTTTGCAGTGTTTGAATAAAAATCCTAAAAAATCCTTCTTGTTTCTACGACCTCCTGTGTCTCTGTGCAAATCGATGACCCAAGCGTGACAATATATAAAGAAGCATACATGTATTTGAATAGGGGTGTGTGTGGTTTACAATAAAGAAAGGAGACAGAAAACCTATTAGTAAATGACACAAACGTCCACTACATGTCAGTATTACTCTCAAATTAGTCTAGTTTTAAAAAGTATCAAAAACTAGCATTATACTAATATAGTAACATGAAATTATTATTGAAATAAATATTACTGCATGTAAGTAACATTGAGGCAAACATTCTTAATATGTAAACAGTACAAAACAGTACACTTTAAACATCGTTACACCTTAACTTTCTAACAAACAAGCAATGCAAGTCAAATACAAACGAACTTGCTTCTGGCCATTAAACACACACTTTCTTGTTGATTTAGGATAATAAGGACTCTTAGTTATTAAAAATAACTATTCCCTATGCAGAAATGACTAGTATGCATGCATCTCGTTCTCTCAGCAACCATCCCATAAATATTATATGCTCTCGTGCACACTGGAACATGCACCCTGAAATGTTAGACGTGTATCTCGATTGATACAGTCTCTCAAATACAACAGTTTTGGCAGTTGAAATCGCATGAGGGCAATGCAAGGCTACATACATTTAATACACGTTTTGTTTGGGAGTCTTTTTCAAGGTTTCCATTTGGTATTTCATCAGTGCCTGAGATATTTTATCAAGCCATATAGCACATTATTAAGGGCATTGATGGTGTTCATTTTTACACACATGTCTAAAGACAGAAGGGTATATGGAGATGAAATCTGGAGCAGCAAAATGAAAACCTTACCAGAGTATTTCAGAGCTTACCAAGGTGTGGACTGAAACTAAACAAGGCTAAATGCCTTATTAAAGGGTGGTAATCTTCCACATGATGGTGTGCAACCTGACATGAATAAGGTACAACATAGATGCAATTCTGAATATGCCTCGAACCATAAATAAAATAACAGTATCATGAGTACTAGGAATGATTAATTTCATTGTGGAATTCATACAAAGCCTGTCTTCTAAAATAGTCTATATGAGAGAATGTTATGTGATGCAAATGATTTTAAATGGACTGATAAACATAGAAATGAATGGCATCACTTGAAAACAATTCTAACTACATAATCAGTTTGAATTTTCTTTGATCCTACAAAGCAGACAAAGATATTAACAAATGGATTTAAAGATGACCTTGGTGCAGTTCTCCTACAGGCTGATGGTGCAGATTTGAAGCCAGTTGTGTAAGCTTCAAGGACAATGTGTTCATATGAGTGTTACTACACACAGACTGAGAAGGTGTCTTGTTTCTAGTGTTTGGTATGGAGGGGTTCCAGAGCTGTGTGCACGTTTTTTATCATCATTCCTAGTAGAAACTGATCACAAACCTTTAATTCCATCATAAAGAAAAACTTAAATGAAATGTCTCCAAGAATCCAGAGATTGATGGTGAGGCTTCAATGCTATGATTTTGTACTGATTTATACTCCAGAAAAGTATATTGTGTTAGCCGATACTCTGTCAAGTGCATCAATGCAGCAAAATGAGAGCTCTACAGAAACTGATGTTAAAGTTCATGTTAACGTAATACTGGAAAATCTCATTTCTATTATGAAATCCAAACAGATTATAGCAGATACAAAAAAGATAAAGTATTACAAAAGGTAATTGAACATTTGAATAATGGTTCTTGCCAACAATATTTTATCATTAGAAGTAAACTGAGTATTGCGAATGGATAGTGTTAAAACAAAACAGAATTGTTATTCCTCAGTCTTTAAGGCAAGGTTTACTTAACAGACTATAGGAAATTCATTTAGGGACAGAAAAATCCAAAAGAAGGGCCTGAGCTGCAGTTATATTAATAAAATGGTTTCTAGCTATTAAACATACTCAAAGTATCAGAGTGGACAAATGAAAGAACCAGTGATCATTGCTGATTTACCTGAGGAGTTTTTGCAAAAAGTTGCAACTGATTTGTTTCATCTAGATGGTAAGCCATACTTGCAAGTAATAGATTATCAAATGATCTGGAGTTGGCATTTACTGTGTAATTTATCAGCTATTTGTGCAGTCACACATGAAGTCTATCTTTGCAAGGTATGGGATAACACAAATAGTATTCACCAACAATGGACCTTGTTTTAACTGTGTAGGGTTTCAAAAATTGACATCAGACAGCGATGTTCAGCATAGAACTTCAAGTCCTCTGTATGCTCAGTCAAACAGCAAAGCAGAGAAATGAGTCCATATTGTTAATGAATATAATGAAAAAAGCAAAAGATGGCAAAAACAGATGCTTATTTAGCTTTGTTAAGTTACAGATCATCTCCTTTAGGAAATGGAATTTTTACCAGTTGAGATTGTAGTGGGTCATAAGCAGGGACATCTTACCAGCATCACAGGCTCTCAGGTAAAGTAGAGCACTGGAGCTCCTGTTCTGATAGCAAAACAAACACACACAGGCATCAGAAACATCGTGGGCCTTATGCTCCAGGGCCCCCGACCAGTGCCCATTGTGCCCATAAGTTAAGACGGCTCGGATCATAACATTGATGGAATAAAAAACAGTGCTTGTGAAACAGGCAAGAGATACATTATGATAAAACAGCCATGACATTTGAACCTTTAACAAAAAATGCTATGGGTAGTATTCAAGGTTTAAATGCATGGAATCAAAAAAGGTAGAGTTCTAGAGGAAGTAATTCCAAGGTCTTTTATAATTAAAACAAAGGATTGACCAATTCTGAGAAGGAATTAGAACAGAGAATAAAAGAGTCACAGCAAAACCAGTCCAGAGAGAATGTTGTGACTGAAATCACTGATTTAGCAAGTGAGAAACATGATGCTTGTAGAGCTGGGCAAACACTAATTACCAGTATTAAGATCTACTCTAATTGTGAAAGCACCAAGTGACTAAATTTGTAGAATAAAGATATGAAATACTTTTATTTAAATTGTATTTATGTAATGTTAACGTATATTGATAGGAAGTGCTCGGATTTACTATGTTCTGAAATCTGTTTATTTATTTGAAAGGAAAGGAAATGTGGTGATAATGTAAATAAGCATTGTAATCCTGTAGAGGGCAGTAGAGTACGAATAACTACAGTATATAGCAGAAGCCTTAGCTGTGGGTCAGTTACTGCCAGTACTTGCAAAGAGTAGCATATAGTTGGGATATTTTGCTATTGATGAGAATTGAAATAAAGTTCACTTAATGAACCTAGAATTTGTTCTTACTTAAGTAAACAAACAACACAACATTGTGTTGGATTGCAATCTGCTAATACAATGAGTCACATCAATAGCACCACCTTCAAAAGCTGGATAGACTAGCAAATGTTGAGGATGCCTCCTGACATCTTGATTCTGTTGCTCTTTTAAGTCACAAAGTCATAGATTTCATTTACATCTGTAATGTCCATCCTTGTTCGCTTTCTTGTAAGATCAATGATTTAAATTTCATGTTCTTTATATATTTTTTTAATTGTAACATTCTGTACAGTTTTTAATTCCTCATATATAAAGTCAGTTGCCTTACTGAGTTACTCTAACCTATTCTTTGGTTAATGTCGCCTGCATGTTCATTGTCTCATAAATTAACCAAAGATGGCTCTATTTGGCTATTACTCGGCATGCTCAGTCCTGTTTTGTCAAGCAACAGTATAGCTACTATACTGGCATTCAGGTGCAACTCTGCAATCTTGGAGGTTATCTCTTGGGAGAACAAAACACTGGTCAGAGTTTTTGTCCAGTCTCTTATACAGGAGGAACTTTATCAAAGTTTGTGAACATCTTTAAAATAGTGAGCTTCCTTTTAATATAGCATTATAACAAAATCAACCTTTTTTGATTTTTAATGCCATTATTAATGATAAATCTGTTTTAATTAAGCAATATTAATTGCAGGATTTAGTTCAGTTTGTTAATGTAATGATATTATTTGTTATTGATACCACCCACTATCACTCTAGAACACTCCTTGCACCTGCTCAAACCACTATCTTGCACAGACTTCTCAAAATAAACCATTCATTAATTTCAAAACAATTAAAATGTGAATCCTAATTCCGATCACTACTTGTTTCATTAAAGGATGGCTCGGATTCACCATGCAGCATTACTGTTGTTGAGATTAGTTCTTACCTTTGAGCAGGCCATGTCACGACTGGCTGTTTTGTTTCTGATCCTGTTGAATCACTTCTTCCTCCTACCTCCTCTTAACTTGAGTCCGATAGGCCTGTTCCAGTTGTGTTCAACATTTGCAAATTTTGATTGGTGTGTTCCATATCTTCTTGCTCCTTGTGATGGTGCGGGTTGGCTCCTTGCTCCCTCTTCGTTTTTGGTTGCCCCTTGAACCCAACACCATTAATAATGGAACTAGATGAGCATGGCAGATGAGGATAAAAGACACATGAAGCAAGGGGATGGTGTGAAAGTGATCAGTGCCTTTATTAAAAACTAAGTCCAAAACAAGTGTTCAAAAAGTGCAGTGATCAGAAAATACTTCAATAAATAATCCCATAAAAACAAAAGGTGAAATGGAGGTTAAAATAATCCCAATAAATATTGATTAAAATCAAGGTTAAAATCAACTGGCAGGAAACTGTCATCACTAAAAACTCTGTGCCTTCTTCCTCACTGGCAGCTCCTCTGCTTATTCCATATGGGCCTTGCAGCCGAGGAGTTGCCCTACTGACATACCGCTGACCTTCCATAGGTCCAGGTCCCTGCCATCCCGTGGCTGTGGCCTGGCTCCCTCTCTGGACCTAGGCTTGGGACTCGAAAAGCCATGGCACTCACATTGGAGCTCTACTCCTAAGCCTTCCTGGTTTTCCACTGCAAGTTGCTCCTTTTAGTGTGCATCGCTCAGGCTCCCGGAGTTGGTCAGCCAGAGCGATCACTCCTTCAGCCACCCAGGCATCAGCTTCTGGCACCACTCATTCCCAGCTGCCTGCCTTCTCTCCCTCGAGCCTGCTCCCATCTGCTCATTCGCACTGTCTCCTTCCATCTCCTGCCCTCTCTCTCTTTCTCCCTTTAATCTCCATCTTTATTTTTCTCCATTCATGATTCTTCCCTCTCGCACTTCCCTTTGCAAATGGGGATGTGGCACAGCTAGGCAATCAGCAGCTCATGACATCAATTAGGATCACAGACGATCCTACACCTGTGCACTAACAGCAGGACTGTCCGCTCCCATATCGCACACGGGAACCTCTCGCCATGCAACCATGCCCTCCCCACAAGAAGATGTATATGCTGCGATTATCATATTATTACTCTTCCTCATAATTGAGACTTTTTGGTTGCTTTCATGAACGTTAAAGAGAGTTTAGGTAAGACTAGGTAACTGCACGTGACATCAATTCTTTATCATTTACATTCTTGCTCTGTTACTATAAAAACTCTCACACATTTGACTACACTGACTTCTGCAGGGGCTTTGTTTTCTTGTTAAATTGATCAGCAGCTTCATTTGCTTCAAAACACATTTTTTTCTCATATCGTTGGTACTCGCCAACAAATGGCATTAGACCAATTTAAAAAGATTTTGGCTAACTAGATATGAAGTGTATTGTTCACCATGCTGCTGTTTTTTTTGGTTATATACTATCTTCTCCTTTAAAATGGAGGTAATGATCCCATCACCTGGAGCCTCATGTATAAACTGTGCGTATGCACAAAATGTTGTGTATGCCTGTTTCCACACTTACATTGCAATGTATAAAAACAAAACAGCGTAAAGCCACAAACATTTTCACGGCAGCTTCCCCCCTTGAGTACACACCTTTCTGCTTAGTTTTACAAACTGATGGCACCCAGCCTCAAAACAGTGCTAATGGTCTCCCTTGTTTCAGATTTATATTAATGACGTGGGATTTATCAAATACACCAAAATTTATTACATATCATTTACAAATTTAATTCACCTGATAGTAATCATTCTGTAACAATATAATGGTTCATGGAATGAACAAACTATTCTAAATACTATAGCTGCTTTAACATTATTACTCTCAGTGCACCACTTAAAGTATTTTAACCCATTGTATGTGTGTGTGGTATCATAGCTGCACAGCAGCTGATCAGGAAGGTTTACGGTGGGTTGTGTTGAGAGCACAGAGGATTATCGGGATACAGCTTCCAGCCCTGGAGGACATTTATAGCCCATGTTGCCTAAGGAAAGCCACTGGCATCTGCATGGATTCCACTCAGCCATGCCGCAGTCTGTCTGAACCTCTCCAATCCAGCAAACTCTTCAGGTAGAACTGCTTGTACTTATAATTACAATTACCTCATTGTAAACTTACACTACAACTGTAACATTGCACAACCTGAGCCACTTTATGAACCATTTGCAGTATCTGCACTATATGTACATGTTTATTGTACTTATGCTTTCACATTGTATATTTTTCATTATTTTTTATTATATTATTATTATTTTATTGGAAAATAAGTTTATGGAAGATTTGCATATTAAATTTCATTGTACCATACTTTGACAATATAGGAATTAAGTTCAGTTCAATAGCAGAGATATAGATATAGATTTCCAAGAGCTATTGTCTTGGAGCTGTGTGCTGTTAGAATACTAGGATGTATATTTTGTGATTGATGTCCGGCAAGAGTTGCCGGCCCTCACCCCCAGGCTGCTTGGAGGAGCTCTCCCGACAGCATGGACGTGCCCCGACTTCCAGCAGGGCCTCATGGACTTTCGTAGTTTTTATACACAGCCCTGCTGGATACCTTGGGGACCACAAGGAGTCGCTGTAGCGAGGCTTGTTGACTCTTATGTGCCCTATAACCTGGAAATGCGTCCTGGTCAAGTGAACGGGAGGAATGTCGTACTTCCAGGTTTAAGAGAAAGACTTTTACCCTGACCCGGAAGTGGTAAGGACTTGTGGACTGTGGGGCAGAAACACCTCCGGGTCATGGGGTATTAAAGGACTCTGGGAAAGCCCAGACACTGAGCTGAGTTGGGAGGCAGGGTGGCTAAGCATCTGGGAGTTTGGAGGATTGTGATTGATTATTGTTTATTTGATTATTAGAGTATTCGGGAGTGGAAGGTGCTTTGTGCACATTATTATTATAAGAAATAATAACTGGACTTTTTATCTGGTGTCTGACGTGGTGTCTGAGGGTACAAAGGTGCGAGAAAGCCCTAATCTGTCACAATTTGATATAATTTTTATGATGAAATCCATTAAAGTCTGCATATTACATTTTACAGATAAATCATTAACTTCATTTAAATAATTTAAACTGTTACTAATTAAACACATGAGAGCACAGTGGCACAGCAGTAGCGATGAGCTGGCGCCCCATCCAGGGATTGTTCCTGCTTCGCGCCTGATGCTTGCTGGGACTGGCGTGATCCTGGATGGATGGAATAATTAAACATGTGTAACAAAGATTTTTCAATGTTCCATTAAGATTTTGAAGAATCAGCGTTCTAAGCTTACAGCTGGTCTTACATTTATTACAGAGCTCATTGTGTGGCGATTGGTTACTTGGAGAAAGAAAACAGAAGGACAGGAATTGGGAGTTGGTACGTTTGACAGAGACAGTACTGCTGCATTAAATTATTCCATTCAGGGTCGCATGTGTCCTTGGAAGCATCTTGCTAGAGGCAGGAACAATCCCTAGACGGGGCACCAGCTCATCGTTAACACTGCACTGCCGTGCCCCCACATGCTTTAATGCATTTCATCTTGAAAATAATATAAAGTATAGATCTTAATATTATAGAATGTTCAAAGAGCTGTGGTATCATGAATATAATGTATTTTGTGTGGCGATCACTGCCTATGTGCTCCTGTCCACGAAAGAGAAAGCCCATTTAAGAAGCACTCAGTGATTCACACACATAGAACACAATGCATGTAACATGCTACTTTAGTTATGATGGGATCTGACGCTAGTAACTTAAACATCGATTGTTAAAATGAAGTTTTCGACATTCTACTTTAATGACAAAATTCAATCTTTTTTTTACTTCACCGTGTCCCTAATTTTTTTTTTTCTCTATGCCTTAATTGACTTCTGTATGACACTCTGACGGCAGGCTATGACTTGCCATTTGACCTCGACTTTGACATTTGACCCCTTCTTTTTTATTTCAGGCACTGTGGGACTTTTTGAACTTGAACTTTTGAGTGACCCTCCATCAGTTTGTTTTTGTTACTCATACCGCTGACTAAGCCACCAAAAAGTGTGTTTTTCCTTGTCTCCTCTTCACTGAGTAGGACCTTCACTTTGCATTTGCTTTTTTTTTTTCTCCCATGCTTTTGCCATCATCTTTTCACAAAACGCTGAAAATACGGAGCTATTTATATTGATTTGCATATTCAAAGATGTGTAATTCTGGGAGCAGTCCGAGTGGGGCACTGACCTGGATTTATGGAGTGGAAGTGCATGGAAATTAGCTTACACATGGGTTTGTGCATCTGAATTTTTTTGTGCACGCACACATTTCCACTTTTGTCTGTACACCATGTTTCATTGTGAATTCTATACACGAGGGCCCAGGTCTGGAGTAAATATTCAGGTTGCACAGACCTTGCTCATGTTTAATTGTTCATGAAGAATAAGATAAATTGACCCATAATTGATCCTCATAACTTCTAAATTCTTAACACACTGACACTCATCAATGCTTCATTACTATTTACTCCACAGTGGCAAAATGTTCTTCTGTTGTCAACACAGTAGGGCCAACCAGACCTTGGGTCATTTTGAGAGATGTCCTGACACGATGGAATTCTGAAGTCCATCTCTGGATTGCAGCACATGAAGAAGACTGATCCTTGTAAATAATGACTAAGACAGAAGGAAACTCCAAAAACGGTATTGTTCACTAAAATTAGAACTTCAATGACAGCTTAGTATTTGATTTTATGATTTTTTGGTATTCATGTTGGCTTGATTCTATAACAGGAAACATCCATCCAGCTATACCATAACTACAGGGTCACGGGAGTCAGCTGGAGCCAATCCCAGCCAACACAGGGCACAAGGCAGGAAACAAACCCTGGGCAGGCTGCCAACCCACCGCAGGGCACACACACACACACACACACACACACACACACACAGACAGACCAAGCACACACTAGGGACAATTTAGGATCGCCAATGCACCTAACTTTTGTCTTTGGGTTGTGAGAGGAAACCGGAGCACCCGGAGGAAACCCACGCGGACACGGGGAGAACATGCAAACTCCACGCAGAGAGGACCCAGGAAGCTAACCCGGGTCTCCTAACTGCAAGGCAGCAGTGCTACCCACTGCACCACTGGTACCGCCCCTAACAGGAAACAATGCACTATAAATCAAAAAAGCTACAAATTTGCAAATTAAATACTTAATTACATAGCAAGTAATATGTGGCCACTTATCCAAATAAGCAGCTTTCAGGGTTCAGGCTGAAAATATTCCAAAATCCTCATCGGTAAAGATGTACAACATTTGATAAAACATTTAGGAATGTACACACAACATGGGGCAGTAACATTAAAAAATACAAATTACAGACAATGAATCTTAGAAAATTAAAAAAATCTGATGAGTGTTTGAAAAAATATTACAAATGCTGGTTAACCTGTAGTTGCTTTTCTCTCAAAGAGATTACTGAAGTTGGGTGGACATTGGAAACAGGAAGAAATTAAGAGCTCATGATAAAAATAAAATAAACTTAAATGATCAACTGACTGATAAAGTGGACTATGATTTAGTAATTCTGTAAACTTTGAAATGGATTGGGCATTTTTGTGAGCAATGGAATCTGAAATTGAAAAATAACAGAATTCCAAGGACAGACATTAGTTTAAGTGCACAATTTTATTGATTTTTAGATTAGAAAAAAAAAAATGAACCAGAAAATGGACTGTATTCACTGGAGACAAATTGTCATCTATTATTATGGAGAGAAAGTACACAACTCACTGCAACCAATCAACAGAGCCTACAAATGCTCAAATAGAAC
The DNA here is from genome assembly GCF_016835505.1 of Polypterus senegalus. Taxonomy (NCBI): domain Eukaryota; kingdom Metazoa; phylum Chordata; class Cladistia; order Polypteriformes; family Polypteridae; genus Polypterus; species Polypterus senegalus. Next base: position 72,218,193 of record NC_053161.1, read on the forward strand.
AATGATGAATTGTTCACAGTTTTGACTCTATACACCCACTGCAGAGAATATAGTGACAGGAGTTAAAATGGCCATGTAATATGCTGATATATTGCTGTTGTATAATGCATAATATTCTTATAATGAGTGGGACCCAATTTGCTTAAATCTAGGAAATCACTGTTTCATGTGAAGGCAAACTCACAATTGTGACATTTTAGTAGAGTTAGTAATTATGTTTACAGTATTAAAACTACAATAAGTAGTTAACTGCAGTGTTTGTTTTTGCACATACTTGGCAATCAAAGAATAGACATGCTTTGGAAGCTAATAATTGCTTTTTTCTGAACAATGAGAATTGCACTCAAAATGTGAAGAAAATATAGCAGTCATGCAGTGTGCTGGCACCCTTCCCGGGGTTCGTTTCCTGCCTTGCGCCCTGTTTTGGCTGGGATTGGCTCCAGATTGAGTCAAATGAGTCAAAATATGGGAAAGGTACTCAATACAGGATTCAATTCATTGCATCCAAACACTAGATTAATCACTGGTGCTAACACAGTGGCCTCATGAGTCAGCGGTGTACTTGGTTCATATTTCCCGAGTACAGTTAGCATATTTTTGCTGTGTCTAGGAATATACATCCCTCCCATTGTCCATATATGCATATTAGTTAATAGAAAAATCTAAACTGGCTTGTATTAACAGGCATACCGTTGTCACTTGGTGTCCTACCTTGTGCTGTAGGCGAGTCCACAAACTAACACACAGACTCAATGTTTGTAGAATGATTTCTCCACAAGGCCTGTTTTTGTCAATTAGTGATAGCTTGCTTACCTGTAAAATTTCAGCCTGATTATGAAATGTCAGAGGTCACTCCATTCTCAACATTTTATTTTCTGACAGTACTACATATGCATCAGTGACTTTGCCATTTAAGGACCCCACAGAAGAGTAAATAGTAATAAATAAATAAATAAAAGAGATCACATGGTAGTACTAAAGTGGAATTTCCAAAACATTCTAGGTATTAAGTAGGAGTTTCTGTTTTATTTCTAGTGTATTCACAACCTACACAGGAATTTTTAGAAGTGTCCAGTAACAACAAAAACTTTGAAAATGCCAAAATCGTTACAACTTTTAGTCATTACACATAACAGTTGTAAAAGTAATAGTGTTACTATAATATGAGTTACTGAACTAATATGGAATCATCTAGTTTAAAGTATGACACAGAAAACTGGTTGTTTAGAAAGCCAATCTCATTTATCCACAGCAAGACCACATGTGAATCTAATATGATCACAGATTTTGCTCTCTTTGTCAGACAATGGAATGAAGCATGATTTGAAATCCAAGCTACTCTCACTGACATTGAACTTTTATCAGTTCTTAAGACTTGCCCAAACCAGGCTGTTGCTGGTAATGCATGGGCCGCATTTTCAAAGCACCTCTGATTTTTGTCAAAACATTTCATAGGCTTAGATCTTTATGATGACAGGTACTCAGTAGAAACAAAGGAAAAGAGTGCAAGTCCTGCAGTGACCACCATTACCAAATATTCCTCAATATATATATATATATATATATATATATATATACATATACATATACATACATATATATACACATATATATATATATATATATATATGTGTATGTATATATATATATATATATATATATACACAGTATATATATATATTGTAAGAAGAGGAGACCAGAGACGTAGAAAGGTTTGGGGCAGCCACCCGTTTAATTTGGTTTTCCGGCTGCAAAAGTCTTTGAGGCATATTTAAACAGTTGTTACACAACAGAGTCCAAAACAGAACTGCCTGCCTAAGCAAAGGCAGTGAGCTTTATAGCTCAGAGGGCGGAAATGATGTCGTCCTCTGGGCGGAACTGGAAGTGACATCACCCTTGGGGCGGAACCGAAGTGACCTCATTCTTGGGGCGGAACCGGAGGTGGTGTGTCCTTCCTGGAAATGGCGGCTCCTGGTGGGATTTCCGGGTAAGACCTGCAGAGAACTCAGAAAGAGCGTCAGCGTACCCGCCCCTGGGCAGATGTATAAACAGTATTGTCTAAGCCCTTCAGCTGCTTCCCATGCACACGTGTGTGACAAGACTCCCCCCTCAGCCCAGACCCGTCGGGTCGGGCGACCTGCACCGAGTCGTGGGCCGGGAGAGGGCATCGGCGTTGGCATGAAGGGACCCCTGTCGATGAACGGCGTATATTTGTACTGCTGCAGGTCAAGAAACCACCTCGCGTGACCCGCGGATTGACTCCCTGTGAAGGGCCATCCACTTTAAAGGCGCATGATCCGTCACCAGAGTGAACACGCGACCCAAGAGGTAGTACCGCAGCTGCGCACCGCCCATTTGATCGCCAAGCCTCCTTCTCCACCGCCGCGTACCTGGTCCCCGGTCCAACAGTTTCCGGCTCAGGTACATAACGGGTGTTCAACACCGTCGGCGCTTTGGCTCAACACGGCTCCCAAGCCTGTGTCCGGCGTCCGTCTGGAGGACAAAGGGAGAGAAGTTAGGGGAGATTAAGATAGGTGCTGAAGTCAGAGCCCTTTTAAGTCACTGAATGCAGCCCCGCTTTATCAGACCATACCACCGTATTAGGAGCTCTTTTCTTTGTCAAGTCGGTCAAGGGCGCTCTCGAGAAGCGAGGCACAAACCGGCGGTAGTACCCGCCAAACCGAGAAAGGATTGGACTTGCCGCTTGGTTTTGGACGGGCCAGGCCATTATGGCTTGCAACTTGGAACACTGTGGCCTCACAGTACCCGCCCACTAGGTAGCCCAAATATTTGGCTTCTCTCAACCCAAGTAACATTTCTTGGGGTTGATGCGAGCCCGCCTCTCCCAATGTCCGTAATACTGCTGTGACCTGCTGTATGTGCTCCTTCCAGGTGCTGGAATAGATGACAACGTCATCCAGATAGGCAGCACAGAGCGAGTTATGGGGCGGAGCACTTTGTCCACCAGGCGCTGAAAAGTCGCAGGCCCGTGTAACCCGAATGGAAGGACACGATACTGCCAGTGTCCGCTAGGAGTGCTAAGCGGTTTTTCCTTCGCGGACTCCGTTAAAGGAACCTGCCAGTACCCCTTTGTCATGTCAAGTGTAGTCAAGAATTTGGCTGGTCCCAGTCTCGAGGAGGTCGTCCGCGAGGCATGGGATAAGCATCAAATCGGAAACTTGGTTGAGCCGGCGGAAGTCATTGCAAAACCTCCAACTGCCGTCAGGCTTAGCAATCAAGGCGATGGGGCTGGACCAGGGACTACTACTTTCCTCGATCACTCCTAGTGCCAGCATTCGCTTGATTTCCAGTTCCACTTCTACTTTCTTTGCCTCCGGAGTCTGTAGGGTCGCTCACGGACGATCACCCCGGTCAGTCACTATGTCGTGCGCAATCAGAGAGGTCCGACCTGGTTGTTCACTTACCACCTCTGGGACCGGCGGATAGCTGCTTCGAGCTCCTGTCTCTGTCTGGGAGATAGCTGTTGCGAAATTAAGGGCACTTACTTCGCGAAGAGAGCAGGGCTGTCGGAGGAGGGATCGGGATCCCTCTCCTTCCACGGTTTCAGCAGGTTTACATGATATATTCGCTCAGCTGGTGGCGATTGGGCTGTTTCACCAAATAGTCGACCAATCCCTTCCTCTCCTTAATTTCGTAGGGGCCTAGCCAATGTGCGAGCAGTTTAGAGTGTGAAGTAGGAACCAATACCATGCGCGATCCCCGGTTGGAACTCCGGAGAGTCGTGCCACGGTCATACAGGCGGGCCTGTGCTGATTGTGCCTCCTCGATATGACTTTTAGTATAGGTCTTATTACATCAAATCTATCGCGCAACTGGGCGATATACTCCAAAATGTTAGTGGAGGGCTGTGCCTCCCCTTCCCAGCCCTCTTTTAAAATATCTAATAAGCCCCGGGGCTGTCTTCCGTATAGTAATTCAAAGGGAGAGAACCCGTAGAGGCTTGAGGACTTCCGTAGGCAAAGAGGACAAGGGGGAGGAGTTGGTCCCAATTCCTCCCATCCTTGCTGACTACCTTACGTAGCATTTGCTTGAGAGTTTGATTGAATCTCTCCACTAGCCCATCGGTTTGAGGATGATACACGAGGTTTTAAATGCTTTATTTTCAGTAACTTGGCAGTCTCCTTGAGCGTTTCCGAGGTGAAAGGCGTTCCTTGGTCCGTCAGGACTTCTCTAGGAATGCCCACGCGTGAAAAGACTCCTACTAGTTCCGTGCAATATTTTTAGTGGTAGCCGGCGCAATGGAGCGGCTTCAGGGAATCGGGTTGCATAATCCACGAGGGCGAGTATATATTTATATCCTCGGGCTGAGGGCTCCAGGGTCCTACTATATCCACCCCAATCCTGTCAAAGGAGCGTCAATAAGGGGAAGGGGAATCAGAGGAGCACGGTCCTTCCTAGGAATTTGCCGCAGTTGACACTCCGGCAGGAAATGCAAAAGCGG